>NW_024354503.1:17629379-17723549 GCF_902729225.1 Pteropus medius | reverse complement strand
CTCACAGGCTGGAAGAGAAATCCTTCTTTGGCTCGAAGTGACAAATCCTCAAAACAGAGACAGATCCTATTTGTGACAGAGCCCACAGAGAACCTATTTCTGTAAATTGGATGAAGAGAATTTGCCCCACAGGAGTCATTCATTCTCCCGGCAAACACTTGTTGAACGTGTCCTATGTGCTCTGGCAGTGGCTCTTAATCTTGATGTGCTTCGAAATCCTCTGGAGGGCTTGTTATCACACAGGTCCCTGGGCTCAGCCCCGGAGTGTCTGATTTGGTGGGTTAAGGGCGGAGCCCCCAAATTTGCATTTCTAGCGAGCTCCCAGGTGATGCTAATGCTGCTAATCTGGGACCACACTTTGATAACTGCTGTGCTCAGCTGTTCTAGATTCTAGGGTTACAGCAGAATACTCTAAGCCAGTGGTCCTCAACCTTTTGTGCACCAGAGACTGTTTCTCCTAATCTAATGCCTGATGATCTGCAGTGGAGCTGAGGTGGGGATGCTAGTGCTGGCGGGTAGCTGCACAGATGAAGCTTTACTCATGTGCCGCTCACCTCCTGCTCTGTGGCCAGGTTCCTAACAGGCCACAGACTGATACTGGTCTGAGGCTGGGGGTTGGGGACCCCTGAGTTGGAGGATTTTGAGCAGAGGATTCATGATCTAACTCACAGATCACTCTAGCTTCTGTATTGAGAATAGGTAATAGGAGGAGAGTCTTAGACTGCTTTTACCCCCAGTGTAGAATCCAAGACAACTGCTTACATGCAGGTAGTTTATTTGACATGTGATTCCACGGAGCAAGAGGGAAAGACAGGAGTGTAAAACTGGAAAAGGAAGAACAGCAATAAAGAGACTGCGTTAATGAGTTAGCCACTAGCATGGGTCACTGGAGTTTGATTTTGACAAGCCCCTGGGAGAAATAGATCTCAGAACTCAGCTTGGAGAATAAAAGGGGGAAACACTATTTCACTGCCTTCTTTACCCCTTCTCAAGTGCGGCCGCACAGGCTTTAACTATCACACACTTCTGGGTTGTCATGTGTTTGTGCTAAGTGGGCTCCTGCCAGTATCCATGCCTCAGTGTCTGAAAACAGCACAAGAAGTGAGAGGTATATGACATGAGTATACATAAGTAAGGTACTATTAAATTGCAACTTGCATGGTGCTGGTTGTATCATGCTCAGGACCAACTGCCATAGCAGTGGCTGGAGTGAAAAGTGGTGACGAGAAGGTGCGAAGTAGTATAGAAGAGGTGTCTGGTACAATCTATCCCTTAAAACACTCAAATCTTGGGCTCTCCACTACGTCCAGTCCATCACAGAGTTTCTTTCATGGTGGTAGCTGCCTACAATCTCTGCCTAAATTTAATATAGAAATGTAAGTGGAACTAGATATAGTCTCTGTGATTACAACTAGCCCTGAGACCATAATTGATATTCATCATCTCCCTCCTCCAACACACATCCTGGAATTTCCCCTCCTTTGGCAGCTGGTCTGGGTTGACTGCCTGGTTGGATGCTGTTGAGCCTTATCTCAAGGGGTCTGAGCTCTCAGTTGCCTTGCCATCATCAGGTTGTGATTATGGCCATTGTCTTTACCATTTGCCAGGCATGGAGGCCCAAGAAACAGCTCAGTGTATTTCTGAGTTCTCAACTTGCTCCTCCCTCTCCCCAGTGTGTGACAGCAACCTTAGCTCCTTGTGGTGGTTAGGGCCAATTACTTCTACCTGTATAGTACCTCCTTTCTTTGCTTGCTGGTCTTCTGGCAGGAGGAACGCAAAGTGACCATGTTGTTGTCATAGCTTCAAGTTCAGTGTCCTCTGGGGGAAGTGTATTTTCTCCCTGGGAATCTGGCAGAGCCCGAAGGTTATGAGGACAGGAAGCAAACATTCTCTAAATGGCTCATTAGGAGCGATGGTGAGAGGGGCAGCATTTATCAACCACTGGTCCAGATGACACCCCCCTAAGTCTGGAAAATATCATTAACTTAGCCTGTCTTCCCCTTCCATTTTCACACCTGCTCATATGGTGTACATAGGCACAAATACATGTGCACACATACACACACACAGGACCACGGACAGAGGCCTTTCCCAACTGTGATATCTCATTTCCTATAAGGTATCTCCACTTACCCCCAATCTTTGCCATCCTCTGGCCCTCTTCAGACTTTCTATCCTCCAGCCCATGGGCAAACTCCTAAGAGCAGCTATGTGCTCTTGGTGGCAAAATTACTACCGTCCTTGCCTTCCATAAGGATAACATTTAATCTAACCTAGAACTAGGGCTCAAATTCTAATCCAAGGCTCTTTTTCTTCATCACCAGGTCCTGACTCTTTTCACATTCTCAGATACCTCCATGTGTGTGCTCACTCTCTCACACGTGCGCGCACACACACACACATACAACATCACACGTGCGCGCACACACACATACAACATGTGTGTGTGCATGTGTATGTGATCACATTCTAGAACCTACCTAATGGACACAGAAGCTAAGCCTCAGCTAAAGAATGTTCATTTAAATCATGTGTCATATAATAAAGAATTTGGCATGGCTTTGTTCCTGGGTCCCGGGAGAGAACTTCTAAACCTCAGAATTTTCCATGTTATTCATGGTGGGCCCTTACACAACTCCTGAGTTTATGCTAACAAGATGACTCAGGACACGGGCTGGTCATGCGGAAGGACCAAACATGTGATTAGGTGGTTGGAGGTCTGAATCACATAATATTGGACTGACCTCCTGGAAGGTGCGAGGGACTGTAGATTGAGTTCAATCTTGTGGCTACTGGGTCAATCAAACCTACATAATAAAATACTAATAAAAATTCTGGACAATGTGGGTCATGTGAGCTTCTCTGGTCGGTGATACACATTGATGTGCTGTGAGGATAATGTGTTCTAAAGGACACTGTGGTTTCACGTTTGAGACCTTCTCAGACCTCATCTATGTCTCTTCTTTTGTTCTGATTTGTATCCTTTATAATAAAACTGTAATTGTTAAGTAGGGTGAGTCGTAATAGTGTATTATCAGACTTGAAGAGACAGTGGGTACCCCGAATGTGTAGCCAGTTGGTATGACATATGGGGGACTCTAGGAGACCCTCAGAATTGCAGTAGTGTCTGAAACAAGGTAGTATTGTTGGAGACTGCCCTTAACCCTGTAGTTTGACCTAACTCCAGTTGGTTAGCATCAGAATTGCATTGCACTCAAAGCTGAGGTGGGATGACAAATTGATTAGAGATAGTCTAAGAAGAATCTAGTCAGAGGGAAGAGAACAGAAATGACCCACAAATGACAGATTAGAACCTCCTCCCCACCCCTCAGCCCCCTCTTAAGAGCATGAAGAAGCAGACTTGATGTTCGGTCATCTGTCCTGCTGCCTTGAGCCCTCTGGGGCCCCATCCTGCCTCTCTTCCAGGATCTTCCCACTCAGACCACCCTAAGCTTCAGAGACTAAAGAGTTAACAACGCACAGCAGGGGCCTGCTGGCCATAGCCACCATGACTGGTCAGTGCCAAGCCCTCTATTTTGTTAATTTTTTTAAAATTTCAGTCCTGAGCACAAGGGATCTCAGTAAGGACCAGGGTGGGGGGTAGTGTCAGCACCAACCACATTTTTCATTCTTGAGCTCTGCAAATACTTTTTCAAGAAAAAAGAAAAAAAGTCTCTATCAGGGTTTTAGAGTTATAAAGACTATGTACAGAAAATATAAAATAAGTGACTAAAGAGTGAAAAATTCAGTCAATTCGGTTATTTAGAAGCATGTAGATTTAGAAGCAATCCATTTGTCAGATTGGATTCAATATCGTTGTTGTTTTTCCTTTCCCTATATTCAGCTGGAATACAAGTTAGCAAGCTTAGACAGGGTCTCAGAATCTCTGTGTAAAGAAGAAACTCTAATTGCTGTGCTCCTGACTTGGATCTTTTGGCCAATTCTAAGACACATAAATAAGCCTATTATTCAGGCACTGAGGAGAGTGGGATTTATTAATTTAAATGAGTTGATTTGTAGTTCTCTGGGGAAAGACGCCTGCATTATTCACTTGCTAGTCTCAGGGTGTAATTTACAATGAGTTCTCCCTTTATGTTTTGGACCTAGTTGAAGCTAGGGCATAAATTTCCTCAAGTTATTATTATTGTAATTCATTATTCATTGACTGTTGACTCAATGTAACACAAGCAGTGGCAGAAAGACACGATCCTCCCAAAGGGCAGGGAAGCCATGTCCCTGACAATTCCTGAGGGAGCTGCAAAGCGCTTCTGGGATCAGAAGAGGGTGCTGTCTTCCCGGGACTCATCTGAAGCTTTTTGGTGTCCACCAAGGTCTCACCAGGAGAACAGGACTTTTGGCAAGGAGAGTGTAAATGAGAGCTTCGTGGTGAATCGGCCACAAATTGGGATATTTTTTGACCTTAATTTAGACAAAGAATCCAGCAGATGGGAAAGAGTCATGTTAGAGCTCAGGGACAGAAGCCAGGCCTCAGGGTGGCGGATGAAGGTAGCAGATGTTTTCATTTGGTACCTGTCCTGTCCTCTGGCTTTTAGCCAGGTGCTGGGTTTGGGGAGGTGGGAGGGAGCCAGGAGTAGGCATCCTTCCCCAGTTCCGCCCCCACCTTAGTTCACTTCTTCCCCTCCTCCCTCTCCCACCCAGGCTGGCCCACTGGGAGCAGAAGTATATCTCTTCACTCCTCAATCATGCTGTATCATTGTGCTGCTTGGAGGAGCTGGCCTGAATGGCAGAATGTTTTAGACCTAGCAACAGAAAGCAATTAAGTGCCTTTTGGTGCTGCCTATAAATGCAATAGGAATTAGAGTTAGGGTGACAAAAATGATTTCAGAATGCCAGGGTGACTGGTGACAATGTAACGACCTGCCTTGCTCCCTCCTTTTCTCTAACATTTATTGAGCATCAGTTGTGAACAAGATTCTGTACTATATCCTCAAGGCATTGCATGCGGGGGAGGAGAGAAGGGATCTGGGTGGGGGGAAGTTACTTAACCTCACTCAGCCTCAGCTGCCCTGTCTGTGGAAGTGCTACACACTCTCCAGAACGGCTGTGAGGAAAATCCGTGTAGTAGATAGCGGCGCACACACGCAGATTAGCCAGTCACTTTTCTCATTAACAGTAAGTGTTACTTATATACTCAGTGTACTGAAAAGCTATGCTTTCACTAAGCAACTGCTTTTATTTGAAATTTTCAATGAAACACATGTCTAAACATATGATAAATGTACAGCTTGATGAATTCTCATAAACTGAATACACCTCTGTCATCTAGACCCAGATCAAGAAATCGAACATTATTGAGACCCTCAGGACTTCCCCTGACATCTTCCCAGTCACTGCCCCACCCCCAAGGATAACAATTGTCTTGGCTTTTCACAGCATGGATAAGTTTTGCCTGATTTTATCCTCATTATGTAAATGAGATTGCCCAGCATATATACTTTTGCATCTGACTTTTTTCATTCAACCTTGTGTTTGAGGGGGTTCATCTATTTTGCCACTGACTTTATTTATCTGTGAATTTTGCAACTGACCATACTTTTATGGTGCTCAGAGCCAAAATAATGGCCTACCTCTAAAAACTATTCAGGACCACAAGAGAAGCATCCTGGGCACTTACTTTGTCCTTACCTTTCCCTCACCCACGTTTCCTCATGTACTTTATTCTGCCTATTTTGATAAAGCATAAGGATGTTTAGGACTTTTCTCAAGTTCCGTTCGGAATAATATATTTGGGAAAACAATAATAATAACTGAATGAACCTTAGTTCTTCTTTCTTCTCTAGTCCAGGGCTCCTGTCACTCTACAACTGTAGATGAATATGATAATCCTGGCTTACGTGTGTACCTGCTTGCTGTATACCAGGCCTTGTTCTAGCCTCCTGATCTGTATTGACTCATGGAATCTTCATCACCACTCCTCATCACAACGTACTTCTAGCTCCATTTTCAATGAAAGAAACCAATGCACAGAGAGGCCAAGTGTCTTGCCCAAGGCCTCCCAGCAGGAAAGTGGTAAAGCTTGGATTAGAGCCAAGACTGAGCAGTCTGACCCTGGAACCCTACTCTCAGTCAGCACCAAGGACTGTTATGAAAGACCAGTATTGTCATCCTTTTCAAGGCAGCTCTCCTGGCTTGCCCCCCTGATCCTATTCATCTATTACCAATGCACTAACAACAAGCCTGATCTGCAGCCTAGCATGAAAGGGGCCCACATGTGTGTAGGTGGACTGGAATGCGAGTGAAGCCCCTGATTTTAATGCAAATGAGCACTCAGCTGAAGGCTCTAGCAGAGCAGTCTTCCACACCTTTCCTCCTACACAGGGTGTAATTATCTGTGTCTTTCTGCAGAGCCACAGGCAGCCTTCAGAGGCATCAATAGCTTATAATCACAGAGGGAGAATCCCTGCAAATCAGGCTGACCTGTTTACAGAGGAAGAACCACCTTGCATGGTGGGTAGGATGTCCAGAGCTGTTACCCATGGAGGACATTCACCCAGGGCCTGCCAGACTAGAAGTCTCCATTTACTGAAGTGGCCCACATTCTTTACAAATCTTATTTCTCCACAGCCATTCCTTAAGGTAAGAGTTATTATTTCCATGCTGTAGTAAGATGTGGTCAATTAATGGAAGCCTGAGCAGTCTGGTTTGATCTGTTATGAAAAGGGAACCCCAATGTTTGTTAAGGAGATAAAGTAACAAATGACCAGAGTCCCTGGAGCAGGAGCAAGTGGGTGACATGGCTTCAACCCTAGCTATGGCTACTGGTTCAGAGGAAGCTCCCTGGCTACATTTCCCTTGACAGGAACTAGCCCCTTGCCTCCAGGAGCTGCCACTGCTCATAGGAATTACATGGAAAACGTGCACCAACCTCAGGCTCCCCAGAAAAGCTGCCGCCGCTCTGGTTTGTTCCTTGGGCTTTAATCCTTCTTACTATTTAATTTCTCAGTAAATTCTTGACAATTGGCCTGTACTTTCTCTGGGAGCAATAAACACCTTGTATTTATAAATCATTCCATCAATAGCTGCCCGCAGAAGAAAAGAACTAACAAAAGGCTGGAGAGGATGGGGACGAAAGAAAGCCCATCCACTACAAGGGTGATGTTTAAAGAAACAGAAATGGGCCAGACTTCTCCCAACCCCAGTGGTCTGAAGAGGCTGCCTGTCTCTGCCAATAATTCCTGTTGTCACACTTAGGATACAGAATTGATGCTGTCACCACCAAGTACCCCAAGTGCTTGGCATTTCTCAGTTGTTATCTCTAATCCCCACAATAAATCTACATAGTCAGCATCATTCTCCCCCATCTCACACATGTGGAAGCGAAGGCTTGTATGGTGTAAGTAGTCTGTCCAAAGCCCCACAGTTTGCAAGTGGCAGAACCAGGATCAAGCCTTCTTCTTGCTGACTCTAAATTCATGTAGCCTCCCAATGCCATCTTGGTCTCTTATGGTCAATAGCTTTGAAGTGCATTTGACTGCAATTCATGGTAAAAAATAGATTTGATATCTCTCTGTACTGAAAATCATCCCTGGGCCCCTTGGGGTCCTCTGCCCTCTGTCCTAGGAGCTGTAAGGAACAGTGTCCATGGTGGTCCTGTCCTCTGGCTTCTGAGGCGGCTCTGCCAATGGGGAGCTCCAACAACACATGGAAGGGGGAGGCTAGGTTGGGGTATTTTCTCTTACTGCTTCCTTCCTGCTCTGTTGCAGCAGGCTGGCTGTCCCTCCACTAAAGGCTACTGCTCCTCTTCTGGTGGCCTTTACTACATGACTCCCTGTTGGGTATTAGAAGGCACTCCCTTCCCATGTTCCTTCTGCCCGAAGAGTTGTAACAGCCCTGCTGCTGCTAGTCCCTGGGTCCTGGATTGATGGTTGCCCTCTTCTCTGCCTTTGTAAATAGTCTCTCTATTAAATCCTGCTCATACCATTCTCATTTAAGTGTGTCTTCTGTTTCCTCTAGGGACCCTGACTGATTCAGTGACCTAATATACACACACATGCCCCTTCAAAAAAACTTCTCATTTTGTCATGCCCTACCTTGCCTCACCAATAATTAAAATTTATTTCATGACCCTCATTTTGAAAAAAAAAAGAAAGAAAAAACAACATTTAGACTACACCCACGGTCTGTAGTGATCATCCAAGCCAATCCTGTCTTTTTGGAAAAAGAAAGCGAGGTTAAGAAAAGAAATGATTGTTCAAGGACAACTTGCTCCAGGCCAAGCTTGGACTAGACCCCAGACCAGGTGACTGTCGATCTTGCTCACAGTGTGGTGACCAATGGTCCTACTGCCCTTGCTTTGGGGACTCTAACTCCTCCATGGCTTTCTGGAAGGTGATTATCTTCCTACTGACCAGCAGTCCTCCTTTTCCTGGTCTTTCCCAAGGCTGCCACTTACTCTTCCACTCATGAATGGCACTGCCAGGGTTTACAGAAGGCTTGCTTGTCAGCACTGAAAGAGGCCTTAGCAATCATTCAGTCCAATCCTCATTTTATAGGTGAGGAAGTATGTCATCAGAAATACGACATGCCACTGAATCAGCACTGGCTTTATTCACAGCACAGTGATGGAGGCTGAACATTACAGAGAGAAACGTCCAAACTCTTCCACAGCAAAAGGCAAAACTGTGGAGCATGGATCTGAAGCATCTGCAGTCAGGGAACACCCCAAAATCAGGAAGTGCCCCGCCATGACCCACAATATCTCCCCTCCCCCTCCAAAGAAAATGAAATCAGGTGGAATTCCTAGTGGAGGAAAGGGGAGCGTGCAGTTTCACTGTCATTATAAGGTGCTGGGTTCCTACCTCAGAATCAGCATTGCTGATTGGGGCGAGAAAGGCAAAGAGTAGGACTGGGTGGGGAGAAGGGCCCAAAACAAACAGGGTGATGACTCGTGTTCTCAGAGGCTAAAGCTCCTCTTCCACTCTCTGTGGCTGGCCTCCAGAGTGGGGAGCACTTTAACCCTGAGGGTTAAAAAGCCAACTTTGGGACAGTGGGTGGGAGCAGAAAGAAATTATTACAATTTCCATTTATATTTATTTTATCTTTAATAAAATTTTTTCCTTCTATTCTTTAATATCCTGGCTCTCAGTATGACATGTATAAAACTTATAAATTAATACACTTATTTTGGGGGTGAAAACTAAAATGCGTTCATTCTCAGGATACAAATTTGAAAAGGGTCTTGGCCACTGCTCTGGGGAACCAGGGACTCGCAAAGTGTGATCTGCATCAGACTCACCTGGGCAGCTTGATTCAGGGGCTCCAGGCCACACCTGCTGCAGCAGATGGCTTTGGGGGCTGGGCCAGAAAGCTACACGCTAAGTTCCGCAGGGATGTCTAAGCCCACTGACAGGTGCTAATGGTCACTCTGGGTTTTGCCTCTGCAGCAGTGAGAAGAACTGCTTAGTCTACAGTGTCCCTGTCCATTCCCATCCTCAGAGCTATGTCTTACAGAGAATAGGTCCCGGCAGCTGTGTCTTTCATCTACTGTACAAGAGTGTCTAGCCAAGGGGGAGCATGGAGCTAAAATTTTTAGGGATGTGCGCTCTGGAGTAGAAAGGGCTCCTCCTTCTAGTTTCCACAGAGCTGCCTGTGGGCTGGCATGGCTCTGTGCTGCTTCCAGATATGCCTTCTGGGGGAGCCTGACCATTCACTAGGACCAGAGTGGGTTTACCAGAGTGAGGACAGTGCTTGTGAGGAGAGGAGGGAAATGTGACTGAGATGCCCCAAGACAGGCTAGGGTTAGGAAGAACTTCCTGATGTGAAGGTCTTGAAGTGCAGTCATAGAGAACCTAACTCAGGAAACAGAGAAGAAAGAGAGAGGAAGGAAGAAAGTGGAATAGAAAAGAAAGGAGCAGATGAGAGAGAATGACAGGCAGAAATTGGAAGAGTTGACTAGAGAAACAGACAGCTACTCTTAAGATGAGGGCACAGTGAGGCATGGGCAATATAGTCAATGTAGCACACTTGCCCTACAGGCAAAGTTGGGGAGAGGTTTGGTGGATGGGATCAGGCTAATTTTAGGGAAAACAATTTCATGCCCTGCCTCACCAATCTATATATCCCTTTATACTGGTCAAATATGGCTGGAGTAGAAGAGAAGACCTTGCAGACCGGGTATGCTCAGTGTTTCTGGGACCTGGTGAAGGCAAGGAGAGGAATTTCCATTGTCAATGCTTTTCTCTTGGCTACCGAGAACAAGTTACATTCATGTCTTGGCGTCTGAGCCATAAAATAGAAAATTACTTATTGGGTTGTTTTAGCCAGGGGCCTTGGTGCTGATGACATTTCTCTGGTGATATGCACCAACTGGAATTCTCCTGAGTAATTGCTATTATCGCATCATCATGAGAAGTTTATCATGGGAGCATTTGGATTTTGCCGATTTAACAACCAAGCCCTGGAGCCTATGCCATGGGTGAAAATGCTTAGTCTGATGAGGAGAACTGGCAAGTCCGGCATCTTCTCTCATAGGTCAGGCCAGAGCTCATTTAAGATTGAAAGTAAAAGGTGCAAGGAGAACATCTGTTTGTTTGATTGGCCATAGATTTTCCTGGCAATAATTTGCAGCAAGATAAGAGACCTCTTCTAGATCATGCATCTGGGCACATCTAGGTGAGGACTCCAGATATTCTGGGTGGCTGGCTTTTTAAATGAATTTGCTGACTTCTCTAAGACATCCACTAGTTGGTGAACATCTGTTGTTTAACCAATGATTCCTGCTCAGCTGGCCAGGTTCTCAGCCTGAACCGGCTATGTCCTATTGGAAGACTTGCCCTGGGGTCTGGAGCACCAAAGGCATTACATCCAGATGCCAGGGACATGAACCCTCCCCAAGGTCAATGATTCATTGGGCAGTTTGGAGATAGAACAGGCCACCTCTGTAGGAAGTGGGCAGCAGTGCCTATGTCATCATGGTTGGTTCTCTGCTTGGGCCTACACCCTGGCTCCAGACTTGTAATCTACTGGGCCAGACCCTATGATTCCCCAGATTTGACTAGAAGCTGATTTTATAGAGTGGACAGGGACCTTAAAGATCCTGGAGTCCAACTACATTTTTTTGCAGATAAAGAAGTTGAGGCCCACAATAGCTTCTATATCTCTGTATTCTGTTGTGACCTGAGAACCCACCATCTCTGCTTTATGATATTGTTCAGCCACTGTGGTCCTCCATCCCCATGTGGAGAGCTCCATGAGGCTGTGGCCTGCATTTTATTCTTGGGGCCTTAACATGGGACTTGACACTCAGCAAATGCTTAGGAAGTTTTGAAATGGATGAGTGGATGGATGGATGGATGAATGAATGGAGTGACTTGCCCAAGGACACATAGTTGGTGGTGGTAGAGCCAGGACACCCAAGACTGGCACCAGCTCAGTGCTCCTTAGACCCCTACCAAGGGGCCAAGGAGAAGGAGTAAGTACATAGGCATCTGGCCCCAGATTGATGCAGTTTGAGTCCTGGTTTGTTTTCTAGCTGTTAGGTGGCTGTGGAGACATGCCTCTCAGATCCCCCTTCAAGGAATAATTTGTTGTCAAGAGACAAGGAGGGCAGGTAGCTGATAGCCTCCAGCTCCTAAACTTTCAGGGTCCAGCTCAGCTCTGGAGCTAAGGCCCATTCCTCTTGGTCAGCACCAGCCTACGACCAAGCATAGAGTGGGGGGTGCTAGGGCTTCACCATTTTTGCCCAGAGCCAGAATCCTCTAACAAGCAATCTCTTCTGGAGCTCCCCAATGAGCTCCATCATGGTGCCAGATGGTCTGAGGAGCTCTCTGTCCCCTTTCCTTTCCCAGCTTTCAGGTCTGTATTGTGATCTGAAGCCTTTCTCTGCTCCATCCCACTTCCTCCCCCTTTAATATTTTTCACAGGCAATACTTCGAATAAGCCCCCAAAATCTTAGTGTTTACTTCTCAGGAGATCCAACCAAATCAAGCTGTATGACCTGGGACAAGTTACGTAACCTCTCCAGCCTTCATTTTCTCTTCTGTAAATTGGGATGATGGCCATACCTGCCTAGAAGAGTGATTGTAAGGAGTAATTAAATCCATGTACATGGCTAGAACAGCATCAGACAGGTAAATAATCATATCTGTTGACCAAAGGTATCTTGCTTTGCCCATGGATTTCTGTTGCAAAACACCCTGCATCCAGGTGAAGAAACCGCAGTGAGATGTAACCTTTGGAATGATCCACACACACTGCTGGATGCATCTGGAGTAAGTTTATAGAAACACCATCTCTGGTCATGTTTCCTGGGCTGCTACCAGGGGGAACTAACAGAGGGCAAGGGCTGAGGGCCAGGGCTGAGCAGAAACTGTCCCTTTCCTGGGGATTCAGGTCCTGAAAGACAAGAGTTTCCATACCTGCCCAATCTGAGAGGCCAAGCTCAGACACCCACCACGTCCTGCTCAAGGCCTAGTGCTCTCTAGGAAAGGTTGTGAAGTAGATGAGAGCTGCCATTGATGTTCCTTGAGTCCATTCTTCTCCCTGGACACCCTGGCTATTTTCCTACCTCAATATATGTCCTCAGCCACTCTGGGTGACACTTGTAGCCAAGCCATTGGCATATGAAAAAAACAGGAAGTTATAACCCCAGCCCTGCCTCAGCAGTAGGCTATGCACTGTCTGGGATGAGGCTCTAGGTCATTAGAGTTAGTTCCTGCCTGTGTTTAAGGAAAGATGTGTGTGTGGTGGTGCTGGTGGAGGGTAATAATGTCTGATTCTCCTTCTGGTTCTGATCTTCTGTGTCAGGGGTCTGCAAACTCTTTCTCTAAAGGCCTAGATAGTAAATATTTTATGTTTTGCAGGTCATAAGGTCTCTCTTGCAGCTACTAAACTCTGCCACTGTAGCACAAAAGCATACAATAGGCAAAAAAAAAAAAGTACTCCAATAATACTATCTATAAACACATGTCCTTTAGTCCAAGAGCCATAGTTTGCTGACTCCGGCTCTAGGTAATAAATATGATGATACTGCCCAAGAGTAACTGATTCCATCACCTGAACATAATGATTATTGGGGAATGGAAGTGGAGGGAATATACAACCCAATTTGGGTCAATGAATTGTGAGATGTTTGCTGGCAGCTCCTACAAAGTTACTTCCTCTTCTTTTGTAGGAACCTCTCAGATAGAAATTGTTTGTCTCCAAATGGCGTTGTAACCACTATTATGCTGGTGGCCAGAAAAGAAAACTGACCCAGGAGCAGAGCAGAGCCAAGGGAATCACAGAGAAATAGAGCCAGAGTTCTGCTAATAATGTGAACCCCTAGAGCAAACCATGCCTGAAGCCAGTATATAGTCTCAGAACTTTTCAATAATTAATTCAATTATGTCACCTAAGACCAAGCTAAATGTTCTTCATTTGCAATTAAAACAATTTTAACCAATGCAACTAGGGAACTCAGAAAAAGGCACACCCACACCAATCCCACCACCCTGCTACCAGTGACAAAGAAATGAATCTCCACATGGCAGAATTTCAGGCACCTAGATGGCAAGGAAATCTCAGGAAGAGATTTGGGGACAGAGGATTCAGCATGTATTACTCCACCCAGATTTCATCGGGACTGGATGCTCCAGGACCCACCTGCAGCCTGAGAGAATTGGATGTAAAGTAGCCAGGACTACAAAGGTGGTATTTGTGGGAAACAAATCAATCCCCTAGAGCAAGAAGAAAAGGGAGCCAGTCCACCTCCCTTAGGCACACCCAAAATGAAAGGAGGGAGTAGGGGCTGACCTGCCTCAGGAGCCAGAATAAGCCCTGTAGTACTCTATCTGACATCCAGAGTGAGTCAATGGTTAAATGTTATTCAGACACATCACCCAGGACCCAAGACTCTTAGTGTTTGCCCCTCTGCCCCCAACACAAAAGGTCTAGCACCCCCAACCCTTTGCTCAGCTTCCTCTTCCCAAATGTCATGCAAATTGCCCTGCAGCAGACTTTGACAGGTCCTGCTGAGTAAACTGCGGTACTGCAGAACCACCTAGAACACTGATTGTCTCAATCAAAAGGAGAAAGGTGTAGCAGCCAATTAGCCTCTGTTATTTGACTAAGCATGCCAGAAGAGTCCCAATTATTAATTATGGGTTATAGAGGGCAGAGTGAAATTGCTGACCCTTCTCTTTATGGGAGGTGGTTGTGGGTAATGGAAATCTGAGAACCAGATAAAAAATAACCAAGTTCATGTTTCAAGCTGGGGCTAGGTGAGGGGTAATTTTTTAGGCTGAGAAGTAGGGAATCACAGGGCCATACCCAGTGGCTTTTCAGGGAATGAACCAAACCAGTACTGCTGGCTGGACTGACTCTAAAGGTAGTTGCATTCTGGTGCAAGATCTGCATAGTGAAGGTGTTGGTGGTTAAGGTGGAGGCATGGTTCTGGTCCTAGATCTGCCCCAATGCACCAGACGAGCCAGGACTCGTCACTTTACCAGAACTCAGTCCTTCATCTGTTAATGAGTGGTTATTCTGGAATCAGTGTTTTTCTCAACAAGAGTGCTATTGGCACTTAGGGCTCATCAGTTCTTCCTGTGTAGGAGTAGTCCACTATTGTCCAGGGGAACACATTTGTAGGAATTCTCCCTGTCCTCCCCAGGTGGCTCTTGCCACTGTGACAACCTCAAATCACACACCCATATCTCAACATGCCGCCTAGGGAGACAGTACCACTCCTGGCTAAGAACCACTAATGGTAGCCTTCTTGGAGAGCCGTGTGGCCTCTCTGTACCTTAATGTCCTCATTTAAGAAATGGGGATTGTAATGTGCCTTTCTTATTGGGCTATGAAGATTAAATATGATATGGCTTATAAAAATGAAGCATAGTGCCTGATACATAGTAGATATCATAATTGTTATCCACCACAATGTATGGAGCCCCCTCCCAAGTATTTACTTATTTCAACCCTGCAAAGTACATGCCATTATTCCCCTTTCACAGATGGGGAAACTGAGGACCTGAGAGGTTATATAACTTGCTAGATTTCAAGCATAGGTCAGTGTGATTTCCCAGCCTGGCTTCTGAATGGCCCATTTGTGGGGAACATGACAAGGCCAAGCACTTACTGACTTCTGTTATAAGTTGTCCAGACTGTAGTGGAGAAAAGGCAGGACAGTGGCCTGGGGCTTCAGGTGACTACTATCGGTTTAGAGACACAGACAGAAATGAGAGTCTTGCTCAGTCTGCCCTGATGCACCCTGTTTATAATCCAGACTTGGGGTCCAGGAGGTCTTCTCTTCGTCAGCTTAGTTAAGAAGATGCCGAGGAGCAGGAAATGAAAGCCCAAGCTCTGGGGATCAGGTCTGTAATAGTAAGGCTTGGGACAGGGAGTTCATAGAGTGTTGTCTTCAGGGGCTACACCCTGGGGTGGCTGCAGGAAGGGTGTCGTGCTGGCAAGATACTTCCCCCCTTATTGCTTGAGGCAGCAGAAGAAGATGAGGAAAGTGAAGCAAGGGACAGTGTTGTCACATGCAGGCAGACGTTCAAACCCAGTCAGGGTATCACAGAGAACATCACAGAAAGTCCAGGGACGCCCCATGGGATGAGAGCTAGCCACTTTCCTACAAGCTCCCACTTCTCTCAATGGTCTGCAAGGCCTGGAAACATCTCTACATTTCCCATCTCCAACCCCATTGACCTTGTATTTGTGCCACTATGTCCAGACACACTGACCTTTCTGTTCCTCCCTCCCACCTCAGAGCCTTTGCACTTGCAATCAGTTCTGCTGGAAGGCTTTTCACCCAGACTTTCCTGGGGCTGACTCCTTCTTATTATTTGATTTTAGCTCAGAAGCTGTTGCTCAGAAAGGCTTTCTCAAACTACCCCAGCTGAAACAGGCATCCAACCCTACACTACAACATCACTTGCCCTGCTTTTATTTGCTTCTTAGCACGTATCATTGCATAACATTGTTTGTTGTTTATTCACATAATATTCCGAATGCCTGGCACTTAATAGGTCCTTGGTAAATATCAAATGAATGAATGAAGGATGGAGACATAGCTTCGGATGTTAGGAAAACTTCAGCCTAAGAGAGAAGACACAGCCCTGCCTTCAGGGAGCTCTTGTCTGAGGGGAACAGTCATTTCTCTTGAGGTAATAGTTTATCCACAAGTACAAAGCAAATATATAAGTCCCAAAGGAAGTGAGTCTGAGGAGCCATGGTCTTATAGGACTCAGTCGTGGAAGATTTCCCATATGAAGCTGCCTCTGAAAACTCATGGCTCCACATCTCAGACTCACTGAAGAGGTCTTTCCCTAGCAGACCAACTCTGTCCCTCCAAGTCAAAGCCAATCAAAGTGGCCATGATCAGATGTGGGTGGTGAGTGTGATTAGTTACAAACCCCACAGATCTCCCTCCGCAGGACCAGACATATCTACATGACCATTCCTTTGTGCAGTATAAATATTTGTCTACCACTTGATTGGAGAAAAGAGTAGTCACAGGCCATTCCTTTCCTCTGCTTGCAACCTCTCTCTTCTTAGTCACCTTCTCATGTCTTTTCTTCCAACCTTTCTGCCTAACCCCCCTTATAGAATCTAGGACCACTGCATTGTACAACTTGCATTGCAGCCTGTGAGTGGCACCTACCTGGAGTTGAGCAGTGCACAACATGTACAGCTATATGCAGCAGCCCTGATAAACTCCCAGAGTCTCAAGAATAAAAAGAACTTCAGAATAGCTAGAGCATAGTCTCTCAACTTTAAAATAAAGAAACCGAGGCTCCTGGTGGAGACATCGACTTTTCTAAGGCTATGCAATGGTGTCTTAATGAAACGGCTGGAATATGAACCCACAGCTCTTTGCTCCCCGAGCAGCACAAAGATCTGTCACTGCATCTCTCATTCAGATGCAGTAACTGCCGGTGCTTTGGGGGCCTTTCTAAGTAAGCCACATACCCCAACTGTGACAGCACTACAGAGTGGAGACCCCCTGAGATTAGAGGTTCTTGTCTGTACAAGGTTAATAATGGGATGAAAGGCAATGAAGAGGAGGTAAGGAGGACCTCCATACTTCCCAGCAGAGTAAAAATGCAGATGTCCGGCACACTTGTAAAGAAATTGCAGCTCTGCCCCATGCCCTGGGCATGACCTTGGACAGTTTACTCAGTCTTTCTGGACTCCAGATTTCTCAGCTATAAAAGGGGGTAAAAATAACCTTCATTCCCTCCCCCATGCCATTACCTTAGTGTAGTGAGAATTACATAAAGTAATTTTGGTAAAGAGCCAAGCTTGGAACCAGACGCAAAGGCCCACACCAAGGAAAAACCCCTTCTCCCGAAGCCCTTCTCAGCCTGTGCTCTGCATTTGCGTTATGACTCTTCCCTGTGGCAGCTGTCTAAAGGCAGGAACTGTTACTGGAAAGAGATAAAATCCTTGGCACAGCTCAGCCATTCGCAAAGATGTCTAACCAGCCCGTGTTCACAGGCAGGAGGACACGCATGAAAGCGTTTTATCTACCTCCCACGAAGGGTGGGCCGAGCCCCATGCCAAGTTGAGATGAAGGCTTGTTTTTTTTTTAAGTAAACGTTTAGGATTCTACTGATGCTTTGCTAACTCTCAGTCAAATCATGATATCAAAGAAAGGAAAACTCCATTTTCCTCTAAGAGGTTGAAATGACCCTTTCCAATTAGGCAGTAGGCTCCAGGAAAGAGAGCCCAGGCAAGTAGCCTAAAGCCATGTCTGCTCATCTGTGTGTTCTGGGGTCTGTGAGTACTTCGGAGGAGCCGAGCCTGCATGTCATGGGTGAGGGAGCTGGTATTCAGGTGACATCCTGTCCTCTATGTCTCTACCAGGCTGGGTCCCAGGATGCCCTAGGAGGAATGTGAGACCTGTTAATTACTAAAAAGTTACATGTTTTGCCTATATTAGTTGGTCTGATCATCTACTTAGAGTTAGCAAAGATGAGGATTCTCATAAACTTGCCCAAAAGACACGAACATGTGCAAACAACACCCTGCATCTGGAACCCACCTCTCCCCAGCTCCCCATAGCTTCTCGTCTATGGAGAGAGCTCAGATTCACCTTTAGTACTCAGCTCATGGGCGATACTAATAGTACAGCAAGAAACACTTGTATGGCCCTTACTCTGCCAGTTACTGCTCTAACAGCTTCCCCTGTTAACTCATTTTCTCCTTTTGTGACTGTGGTGGCTTAAAGATTGGACACAAATTCTTCCTACTCTTCCCATTGGAGAGGTGAGGTCTAAGGCCTCCCACCTTGAATCTGGCAGGCTCTGGGTCTGCGATGACCAGTAGAATATGATGTAACTGAACCTGTGCCAGCTTCTAGGTCAGGCTCGAAGATCCTGGCAGCTTCCACTTCCGTCTCTTGGCATAGTCTCTTTGGGAGCCCTGGGCCACCACTAGTCCAAGACAGCCACCCTGAAGAAGCCACGTCTAAGTGCTCTAGTGGACAGTTCCAGCTGCACCCAGCCTTTTCGTCATGCCAGCCGAGGTGCCAAACATGTGACTGAAGTCCTCTGGGACCCTCCAGGCCAGCTGAATAAACTTTGAGTGACTTCAGCTGACGCCATGTGGAACAAAAGCAGCCAAGCCCTGCCTGGGTAAGTGACCCGCCAAAACATAAGGTATAATAAAATGGCTGGAGTACTTTGTTATGCAGCAATAGATAAGCAATACAATGACTTTCTGAGGTAGATATGTTGGGATAACATTTGACAGAGGAGAAGACAGAGACACAGAGAAGTTAAGTACTTTGCCCAAGGTTATGTAATGATCAAGTGATGGAGTCAGGATTTGAAACCCAGCCTGGCCCCAAAGCCAATTCTCCCTCCTTTTCTCTGAATCCTATATTGGCTATTCTCCCAGCTATCCTAACACCTCTGGAACTACAGGCAAATCTTCTTCTCTGCTAGATGCAAAGTCTGCTGGACAGCAGGTCCCAATTCCTGGTCATTATTACAACTCCATTCCTAGCACAGAGTAAAAGTACACTATGTTTGTGGAGGGGTGGATGGATGGATGGATGGATGGATGGATGGATGATGGATGGATGAACAGACGAATGGACTTGAATGGGGTAGAACCTTTGAAAAATGTGGAAGAATTAGAACTGTGAGATATAGGCTTATTAGAGGTACCGCATGAGAATCAGTATGAGGGAAGCAGGGAGTTCTGAAGATGAGGAGAGCCACACACCATACAGAGGGGAGCAAAGCCCCTTTACTAGTCATGTGGTTCTTCACTAGTGCCCTTTCTTCTGCAAGGTCCCATAAAGAGTCACTCTTTGAAGGTGAGGATTGATTTTGAAAAGCACTTATATTTTAGTATTATTGTTACCATCAACCTTTTTTTTTTTTCATAATTTTAACAAGGGCCAAAAACAGAAGTACTAAGAAATAGACATGTCAGGAAATTGTACTATCTAGTGACTACCTGAACACTAATTTTTTACCTCTGAATGTCCCACTAGCTCAAACAAAAAAGGAAAGTACATTATGGTTAAGAGTTCTGATTTGGGGGAGATTGGCTGGTCTCTTAGATCTAGAACCAGCAATCCCAATAACTGCATATGCAAAAGGGTCACTTTGACCATCAAGGAGGAAGCCCTTCCATGCTTGGTCTCCAGACTCAGGCACCCCATGTTTCGCCAACCAGTCCACCTTGGATGCCATGTGCTTATTCCTATTATTTCCTCTGCTATTCTCAGACAGCCTGAGATTTTTCATCTCTCAAACATGAATTCTCAATTCTAGAGATCTGCTTCTTGCCAGAGTAATCAGTAACCTCAAGATCTTCCAAAACTTCAGAACCTTCTGGAGAAACAGGAGTCCCTGGGCTCCTTCCATTGGTACTCATTTCTTTAGGATTATAAGCAAACAAAAGGTTTTATATCATCTTGTCCAAGAGCGATTTTCCAAGGAGCGTGGTCACTCCAGATCTCGGTGGAATTGTCCATTAGGCTTTTCTGTTTTGTGGAACCCATTACCCAGAGCAGTATTAAACTTATATAATGCAATCCCTTAGATGTCAATGATTAGATTATATAGTTCATGGCAGCTGATAAAAAGAGGTCAACTGGCTTATCTAGAGAAATGAACTTTCTTCCTGCAAAGAAGGTGGTCTCTGCTCAGAGTTCAGAAAGAGCAATTTATCATCACAGGAGGGATTTATGGCTTAGATGCTCTTACAAAGGATGTTGGATAACAACATTTGACCCAGAGATGTTCACTGTCTCATTAACCCCATGATAGGTGACCAGGACAGCAGATTCTGAGCTAATAGAGAAAGTAACAGGAACATCCATGCACAGCTATTCTCCCTACCCTGACCTACCTCCCAGCCTTTACCACCAGGCCTTGCTCAAGACAGACAATCAAACTGATCTCTGCCAGATTCCCTCTGACAGGGTTGCCCCCTGCCACCTCCCACCACACACACACACGCACACACACATGTACACACACACACATGTACACACACGCACACACACAATTTTCCCAATATCTGTGTTCAGGGAACTAATTCAATTTACCACCACCTTGAATGAAATGAGAATCACTGAGCAAAGAACTATCAGACACAGACAAAGCCGAAAATAAATTATTTTTGGAAAGCTGTCATTCTGAGAAACCCAAAGGCAGGCTTCTCCACGGTTGGTAAGATAGCCAAACAGAGTCATTGGCTATTCCCCGAACACATCCTCTTCTCTCCTACCCTCTGGACCTTTGCACTTGTTGCTTCCTCTACCTGGAACATTCTCCTCTGACCTCCATCTCTCCCTGGTAAAATGCCATCCATCTTCCAGGGCCCAGACATTCCTCATTTCCCCACCTGAGCATCAGCTCCCTGAGGCAGGGCCCTCACCTCTCAACTTATAATGTAGCTTTGTGATTAACGGTGCAGGATCTATAGGCTGGGCTCAACTTAAGACTGCTACTAAGAAGCTGTGCAACTTTGCACAAGCTACTAAATCTCTCTGTGCTTTAGATTTCCCTTCCATGAGACAAGAATGATAATCATGTCTACCTCATAAGGTTCTTAGGGGAATTTTAAAAAGCAACGAATGTTAACTGTTGTCATTATCATTATTCTTCCCGGGACTTCAAGCACAGGTCTGGGTTCTTGAAGTAGCTCAGACTGGCTCCTGAACTGAACTGTGAGAATGAGAAACTTCCCTACTAGGGAAGTAGGGACATAAGGGGACAATAATGCAGTTGGGGCAGCTCCAGAAAAAATATGAGGGCACAAGGAGGTAGATGGGGCTGAAGATCCCACCTACCACACCTCTAACCGTCTCTACCAGGCCCTGAGATTTTCCTCAGCACCAACCCCTACCTCCTCCTAAGAGTAGACTTGAAAGGGCCTCCTGCCTCAGATTCACTCTGCAGGGGACTGCCTACAGGCAATGGTGGACTGAAAAATGTTAAAAATCAGCTCTGGAGGAGAGAAGGAGCAACCATGATTCATAATGTTTGCCAGCTTCTGTGGTGTAAATACTCCCACCACACTGATTTCAAGTTACCAGTGAAGCCACTGAATGCAGAGTTGAGTAGAGATATGCAATAGTACTCTATTATATAGTATTTCCACTAAATGCCTACAGTAAATGTCACAGATGCAAATAGAGCTTGGATCATAGTAAAAAGTAGTTAAATAATTAGGAAGTGATGGGTTTTGAATATTTATTACCTATATTTTGATGTGATGTTATTTAATTATGTTCATATAATGTTAAATAATGTTTGTATTTAAAAGTGGGTGTCAAAATTCCCGACACTTTAACACCTGGCTATCCCTGCATTCGTAACCCTGAGGCTCTTTGCAGCACATATTCACCTCAGGGCCTTTGCATTTACAGTTCCTGCTGCATGGTCTGCTCTTTCCCCAGATAACTGTGTGACTCCTTCCTCACTTCCTTCAGTTCCTGCTCAAGCATCACTTTGTCACTTATGAAAAAACCTTCTCTAGCTATTCTGTATAAAATAGCAGAACTTCCTAACCCCTAACTCTGCTTTACTTTTCTCCAGAGCCCTTGATACCATGGACACACTATTTGTTTATTCATCATCCATCTTCTCCTACTGGAAGCTCCCTGAAGACAGGGAGTTCTGTCTATTGTGTTCATGGATCCCCAGTTAAATCATATCTGGCAGATAGTAGGTGCTAAGTATATACTCGTAGAATGACGAAGTATCTATAGCTCTCCATATTCTCCATGGAACAACCGCAAATTTTATTGCATCTGTTCCTATAATCTCAGGGTGGTTTTGATGACTCCCATTTTACAGAGAATTTCTTCCTCCATCACAGAAGATATACAGCTTAGAGATAAAGTGACTTCTCCAAGATCACAGCTGGCTAGAGGAGCTGCCAGACTACTATTCAGCTCTTTTGACGGCTTAACCAGGCCTCTTCTCCCAGTACCATGAAGCCTCTAAGAAAATGTAGGAACCCTACTGGCTGATACACCCCCGGAGGCCCAGAATATGCAGGTCACACTATGTATTTATTGCCTTACTTGAGCCCTTAGTGAAGCTCTTGGAACACATGAACTGCCTAATAAACATGTTTCTAAGTTTGAGTCAGACTTTTTGTTTTTGTTTTCTAATGCCCTCTCTCACTCTGTCCCCGACTCTCCCAAAGTCCCATCCTTCTATCTACACAATCTCCTCATCAGCTATTGGGAAGCTCTAATAAAGCTACTAGGGTCAAGCTTTTTTTTTCAGATCATATGCAATCACAAGGATCCTCAACTCCTAGCACATTACCTGGCACGAGAATGGGTTCAGTAAATAAATGTCAATGGATGGACAAATGAATAAAAAACATGCGTGCATATGTATGTGTGTGTATGGGGGGGTGAGAGGACAGAAGGAATGCCACACTGATGGTGGGACTTCAGGCACCCTGTGAGAAAGGAAAGGGACAGAGAGTCTTCTGGAGCCACAGTACCGAGAGCACAGGAGCAAGAGGCTAGGAACCTTCTTCCTGCCCGTCACATCCTTGAAGTGATGGATATGAACCGGAATTAAACAATATGTTTAAAGGGGAGCAAGGGAGCATTTCATTTTTCTGGTGCCTGCTTTAATCTCCTTGTTATTCTTAGAGGGACCTCTTGCCTGGCAGGCAGGGAGGAGGTAGGGAGCTGGTGGGGGTGGGGGTGGCAGGGAGCCAGGCTCCTTGGGTCACCTTCCAGAAAATGAGATGTCAGCTGGCAGGAATGAATTAATAAAAGGAAAAGGACTCTGCTGACCCAAGCTCATTCTTGGTAAACCTTGGATTCAGGAAGTTTCTCCATGGCCTCCACTACTCAAGTGTAGAATAGATGTGTACTTGTGAGGTGGGGGCTTATTTGTTCTTTAGCTCTTATGAATATTACTTGCTTGTAAAGGAGAAATAGCTGCTGTTTCCTAAGCAGCTTTTCCAGAAAAAGCCCAGAGGCAAGTTGCCCAGAGGCAAAGCCCCAAGGCCAGACCTTCCAGGAGCTTTGGGCACCGTGGAGCTGGTAGCGACCTTGATGATTGTAAGGCTTCCCAAACTTTTCTAATCTTAAGACTCACCTACCATAATCGTTAAGCAACACAAACTCGAGGCCAGTGGTTTAGCAGGTGTCAGACTCATGTGGAGAACTCATTCAAACAAATGGGAGGCCCTAACCCCAAAGTTTCTGATTCAGTAGCTCTAGTGTGGAGCTTTGAGAATCACTGCCTGGGCCTGCTCCCTAGACCAGAATCTCCAGGGAGGAATCTGGAAGCTGTGTTTTTCACAATTTCCCAGATGATTCTTGCCATCAGACGGGTTAGGAAGCTACTAAAATGATAGGGTCACCTGCAGCCAAGCACTTGGGGCCCTTGTTAAAATGCAGATTCTCAGGTCCTGCTTTGGCTCTGAGTGCTCAGAACTTCTGGGGGCAGGGCCCAGCATTTAACTAACTTTCTGGGTGATTCTATGCTAATTACAGTTTATCAGTACATGACCTGTATAGCCTCCTCTATTACAGTGGAGTAAACCAAGGCCAAGAGAGGTAAACTTCCTGGGCAAAATCCTCACCATTATTTAGTGACCAGACTGAACTACGAACAGGGCTGTTTTCCAAGAAAGAAAGAACAATCCAAGGTGAGGGCAAGCTCGAGTTGCTCTGGGAATCCCAAACCTCCTGGGCAAGTTGGCTGGACCTCTTGTGTTAAGTACAGGAGCCACGGGGCGCCATTCCCCAAACTTGCTGCCCTCCCTTACAAAGAGGTGCCTTTGTGCCTTTGAACAACCTGAAGTCTCTTCTGGGAATGCCCTCTCCTCCTCCTGGCATCTTTCCCACCTCAGCTCTCAATCACCCCCCTGTAAAGCTCCAATAACCACCCCAGCGGAAAGCAGGTATGTTCCTCTCTGGACCTTGCATGTTTGTCCATTACGGCTCTCACTGCTGTGACAAAGACCAACTTATTAAAGGATCACAGCTGTCTCCATCTTCCAAGGGTGTTTGTCTTTCTTGGTGATGCTTCTGTTTTACTACTGGCTGCGGGTGACAGGTAGAACAAGAATATTGGGACCATACTACCAATGAAAGCATTGGGAAGCATGACATGGGCTGGAGTTCTGGAAAACAAACAAACAAACAAACAAAAAAAACAGATACATGTGAGAACTATTTAACAAAGGAAGAGGAGGATAACAAAAATTTTCAGGAGTTTGGGTCTCTTCTGTGAGATGTAATTCCCACCTCATTCTTCCCACTTTCAGAGACTCTTCAGCAAAACTGCCCATTATTTCAAAAGTTTGGGATTCAGGTTTTACTATACTTGTGATGTTGAGACATTATGTGCCTTAGATGGAATCAAGAAGGCCCATTTTCAATGGAGTCCTGATACTCTGTATTGTCTTCGTATTATTATGGCTGTTTAACAAATTACCTTAAAATGTAATGGCTTAAAAGATAAATAAATATTCTCTTTTATGGTTTCTGGGTCAGAAAATTGTGGTGCTAGCTGGGGATTTCTTAGGAGGTGGCAGTCAAGATGTTGGCCAGGGCTGCAGTCATCTGAAGGCCTGACTGGAGCTGTAGGAGCCGAGTAGCAGGGCTCCCTACGCGGCTCTGCACGCGCTGCCACATTGATGCTGGGTTGGTGGGAGGCCTCCCGCCTCCCACTTCACATCAGCTTCTTTCGGGGTTGCACATGTGCCTCACAATGTGCTGGCTGGCTTCCCCAGAGTGAGCAAATCGAGAGAGAGAGAGAGAGGCAGATGGAGCGGCAACATCTTTTATGACATAGCTTTGAAAGTCACACAATGTCACTTCCACCACATTCAATTGCTTCGGAAGAAAATTATTGAGTCTAGCCCACGTGCAAGAGAATTCGGCTTCACCTTTGGAGGGGAGGAGTGCCGATGACTCTGCTGGCAGATTTTAAAGTACCCCAGTCATAGTGTGTGAGAGACTGGGAACCGATGTCTGGTACATAGAAATGCTTACTACATGTCTAGGGAACTAGACTGACAGCCTGTCTTTCCATAATGCCACTCTGAGCTAAGATGGGACAGGAGAGAGCAACCACTGTCCTAGATCTCACTGACCTAGGGCATCTGGGGCTACACAACGCCACTCTTGGGCTCTGGCCTCTCTGGGACATGAGAATCAGTCTTCCATGGCCTGGGTTTCTGACCAACAGTGTCCTCCTTGCCTTGTGCACACATCTGGCTCCTAGCCTCCTGAATGTTGCCTCTGCAGTGCCTGGGTGTTGGCTCTTCAGGCCTTCCATGGGCCTCCTGGTCACTCTAAGAGGGTTGGATGGGTAGTCACTTCCACCTGGGATTTTCTCCCAAGCCTGGCTTCCTTCTAGAGAGACCATTTTATTCCACTGTGAATGGCAGCTGCAGGTCAGAGGGAGAGAACAATCTGCCTCCAATGCCACCACCACTAGGATATTAATTAAACCAGAAACTTTCTTACAGTCTTTATAGGCCCATTTCAGCCTTCATGACTTTGCTCATGCTGTTCCCCAACCCAGAATGCCCTTCCTTCTCTCTGCTCCCCGGGAGACAGTGTGGCATGGTGGAAAGAACACAGGCCTCAATAAAAAGCCATGAACTCGAAGTGCTACTTCACCACATGGCACCTGACAAATCACCCCCATGTACTTTCTGAGCCTCTATTTTTCTCATTTGTAAAATGGGGCTATTATACCACCTCAGGGGCTTATTTCAAGGCTTACATGAGAAAACAGATGGGAGAATGCTTTCTTGCAAAGTATAAAGCATTATATGTAAGAAATTATTATTTTTCCTCTCCATCCTCCTGAGCCCAGCTCAAGTTCATATTTATGAACCCTTCCAGCAACTACATCTCAACCATCCATCTCTGGTTTAATCTGGATACCCTCAAATTTTTCTTTTCATTTGTGTGAGACCAGTTTCTGACACCGAGTGAAAGTCCCAGAGGATTACCCATGTCTCCACCACAGCACATGGCACAGTGCTGGGTCCACACCGAGTTCTTGGAGCCTCTGTGCTGACAGACCACACCACAGGCCCGCTGATTTTGGGGTCCTAAAATAGGATTGCTCTGTATTTTCTGTTCTGCTGTCTGTGATCCTGTTGAGTCCCATTTAGTGGAGACTGCGGTTCTGTATATACAGTCTCCAGCTTCTACTTTATTTCTAATGGCCCATGCCTGGTATCCTCATCCAAGAAATGCCATGGGAACTGCTTAGTCCACACTTGCAGTCAACATGCTAGTGCCTGGGAGTTTACACCCCCTCCAGCCCAGCCCCCAGCAGTCCTTAGTCAGTGACTGCCTGGCGCAGGAGTCTGAACACCCAGCTGCCTTACAGACACAAAGATGTAATTTATGCCCCAGAACTCCCTACAAGATGAAGCTGGGCCTGGGACATTGCCTGGAACGACCCCTTGCCTCGCCTTTGCCATCCTGCTCCCCTGACTCTGTTCTAGCTTCCTAAATACAGTCTTTGCACATGAATCCTCAGCTCAGAATCTGCTTCTGGGGACTTGCCTAAAATATCCCCAGCTAGGATTCCTTAAAAATAAGCAAGGTGCCATTGAAGAGCCACGTGGACCATGGATCTCCAGAAGGAAAGAGAAGAAAGAAAACCATGTGTCTTTTCCTATTTTGGCTACTTTCTCATCACCATCAACACCACTATTGGAGAGAAAAAACGTGATTAATTTTCAGTTTACCTTTCTTTAACATAACAAACTTCCGCTTTTTGAGTCTTAATTGGATCTATTCTTGGATGTGACAAAAAGTTAGTGGGAGATGAAAGGGGCATATCAAGGAAAAAAAACATTCCAAGTGAATAATTTAAGATCACATCCATAATTAATGGCATTTGGCATGCTTCCTCTGGAAGCCTAATCATAGCATGGAATGTGCTAATTAGAACAGTTTGGTGCAAATCAGTCAGTGCAGGTGTGGAGAAGCCGCCTCTGTTCTTTTTAGCACCGGTGGCGGCTGCAGCATGGGATCCTCAGGCTGGGTAAGGCTTGACTAAATGATGGAGCTCCATTTTGAAATGTCTTATGGTGTGAAATGAGTTTCTTGTTGAAGAAGGGAACACGTATGTGTGTGTTTGATGGTGGGATAAGCGGGTTGGAGCTGGGAGACACTTTAGCTGAGTTCTCTTATCTTTGGTGAAGACAAGATAATTAAATGGAGTCAGAGACAGTTGGAGGAGCGGGAGGGGTGAGGAGATGAACTAAATTCCCCCAGCCCGGAGCACTCAACACTCAGTGGGACAGGCAATATGATCTGCTGCAGAGCCAGGGGACTTTGGAAAAGGTAAGGCACCAGGACATCTTTGACTTACTCTTCTGTGTCCACTCTCTGCTCTGCCTTCTGCCCCAGGAGACTGAAACCATGTACTCAACACTTGGGCAACCTTGATGTCTGGCTTCTGGTTGGATTTAGCAAATGGGGAGCCCCTGTGGGAGATTGGAGGGAGAGAGGGAAGAGGGCGAGATCTCAAGTGACTTACTTTCCCATATCCTTCTGCTCTTTGCTATGGTCTGCCTCTGCCCCTAGAGCTAAGACTCTTTTAGACAGCTCTGTACCCACAGACTTCTCTGTCTCAGGGTCTCAGTGACCTGGGCTTCAGGTCCACGGGCAGAACTTCCTCATTCTTATCTGCCTACAGTGCTCCCCTTTGTGGTTTTTCTATCCTCCCACATCTTTGTAAACACCCCTTTATTAACCTCTTCTCAAATGATCCTGATTTGAGGGTGACATTTCTTAACAGCTCTGTCAGGATCCTGAAAAAGAATTACTATTTCCTAAGAGTGATATTGTTTTAAATGGAGCTTTCTCCCTTAAAAGACAACATTTTGGCAAATATTCCTTCTCTTTTTGAAGAGCAATCTTTATAAAATTAATCCTTTATTTCCTTCACATCTTGAAGAGAAGTAACTACACATGATTTAAAAGCTGCTCTTGGTCACTCTTCATGAACACCAGTTGTCCTATGCTGGGCACTGCAGACTTTGAGGATTGTTATGGACTGAATTGTGTCTCCCCAAAATTCATATTTTGAAGCCCCAACCCCTGAAAATGTGACTGTATTTGGAGATAGCAACTTTTTAGGAGATAATTAAAGTTACATGAGATCATAAGAGTGGGTCCCTAATCTGGTGGGACTGGTCTCCTTATAAAAAGAGGGAAAGACACCAGAGCTTTCTCTCTCTCTCCCCATGTGCATGTGTGAAATGGCCATGTGAAGATACGGTAAGAAGATGGCTATCTGCAAGCCAGGAAGAGAGTCTTCACCAGAAACCAGTCCTGCTAGCACCCTGATCTTTATTTCTAGCTTCCAGAACCATGAGAAAATAAACGTCCAGTCCACAGTCTTTTGTTTTGGCAGTCTGAGCGCAAAAACTGACACAGAGACTCAAGAGTGTGTGACTGTTTGCCCTTGCCCTGAATCGTTCCAAATTTCAGTCCCCCTCATCCCCACCC
Source organism: Pteropus medius (assembly GCF_902729225.1). NCBI lineage: Eukaryota > Metazoa > Chordata > Mammalia > Chiroptera > Pteropodidae > Pteropus > Pteropus medius. Next base: position 17,694,613 of record NW_024354503.1, on the reverse strand, counting down.
CGACTCTGTGTTAACAATTTCTTTGCCTTAGCTCTTTGAGCCAGCTATTAATTACCTCTTGTTACGAATAGGGTTACGACCTTTTGCAGAGCCATCCCTTACCGATTGAAATCTTTGTTATTTTCTAGTACTAAAATGTCATGTGAGACCAGAAAAGTCCAGTTTGTTAAAATTGTTATAAAGTAAGAGTTAATAGGTTCTGAGTGAGAGCCTGAAGGGCTCTTCCATGAATAGTGCATGTATTTTCATGAAGAGACTTTATCATGAGGACTTTTCAAATGCCCAGAAGCCCCTTTTTATTACCCTAGAATCCTTGTTATATTCTTGTACAGCTGAGGTTGCCAAATCAGTGCCAAAGGATCACTTCTCTTTTCTTTTGTGAACTAACTGGTTAGAACAGAATGAAACTTCAGGTCTTACAAGATTGGGTCTTACCTCACACCTGAGGATCTTCTGGCTTGAACTGTTTAGAAACTTGGCCCTTGTCATGTGCTCCCTGGTCGCAAAGAGGACTCTGATTCACTTCTCTCAGTGGGTTCCCAAGGAATTTGATTAGCTCTCAGGCCCTGTGTTAGCCCTACTTCGTCCAGGCCTGAATGGGACTGCAGCCAGTCGATATGTGCCGATTTTATGAGGTGCCACCCGTGTAACTGCATGCAAGACTCCTCTCCAACCTCCTTGGCCTGTAATACTCATTGACAGAGACAGTTAATCAATACATGCTCCTCACCAGCCCCAAAGATATTGACTTGGGACTCAGGAAGACTTTATAAGGAGTCATTGGGGGGATTCTTTCAGTTCAAATTGAATTGTGGGCCATTAAATCTCTTTAGTAAAAGACTGCACGTAATATCATATGCTAATGCTCCTTCTGAATTTTTAACCAGGGCAGGAGAACAACCACCTTTGGTAGAGCCATCTCAGCAGGTCTCAAGAGTTTTTCCTCCAGCAGATTTGGTTAATTGTTATGGATTTTTCAGCAAGGTAAAAGCACTTAGAGTTTGGAAAGAGCAGGCTTTGTTTTCTTTTCAAAAAGAAAGCAGTTCAGGTGGTTCTGCCTAGAGACATAGAAAGGAGGGAAGAAAGGAAGAGAGGGGGCAGAGAGAGAGAGAAAATGAGCCACAGGGTGCCTGCCATCCAAGATATCTCAGAGGAACCTGGACATCAATCAGATGCCACACATGTGCACCTACGCAAAAGCAGCTCAACACACACAAACAGGCCTACCTGTGCACACACAAATAGGTACACACCAATAGGCACACACATGTAAACAAGCACACAGATAAATGCACATATTTATATGCACGTGCACAAACATTTATGCATGTGCTCATGTGCAAACATACCTACATTCATGCATGAACACCAGCTCCATCATTGTTAACTTGTGATATTAGGTGAGTTATATAACTTCCCCAACCTTGGTATGTTCATCTATAAATCAAAGGCAATCCTTATATAACAGGGTCATTGTGCAGAATAAATTAGTCCATGGGTGAAAATAATAGGTATTGAATACATCTAATATCTATTAAATGTATTTAATACCTACTAAATAATAGATATTAAATGTCTGGCCCGCTACTTAGAATCCTTGGCAAGGTCTGCCTTAGAATTAGAAATAGGAGGAGTGTTTGAAACCTTCATTTTATCCATGAAGACACAGAGGCCACCCTCACCCTCCACTAACCTCCCCTCCTCCCCCAAAAAAACATGCTTTGTTAAGGTCACCAAGTGAGTTCATAACAGGTAGAACTCGACTCATGGTCTACTTCTCTCTAATACTGTTTTCTATTGTGCTGCCTCTATCAAAGAGAAGGGAGAGTCCCCGAAGGCCATATGCCCAGCCCAACAAGATTAATTGTTTTTATTAACAACTCATATTTGTGTAGCATTTTACTCTTTTCAAAGAGCAGAGGCTAATTAGAAATTGCAGTCCTAAGAGAGGCTGCCCTGGGCCTCTTGTTGGTACCCCTGCCAGGATGAAGGAAAGGAAAGCCAGAGAATAGGTCTCTTTTAATATGACGACGTCACCACTGGGTCTGACCTCCCTGGCCTGTATGTGCCTTGAAAGGGCAGAGGTCACCTGAGAAGGGTCTCAGGTTCTCCTGCCTAGCCATAGCCATTGATTTCAGCAAGGCAGCAGTGTACTGTGGGTGCAAGTGGCAGGCTAGGCTGGAAACCAGAGCCCAGACTCACAACAGAACATGTAGAAAGGAGTGGAGGAGAAGCCAAGGTCAGGAACACCTGGGTCAGAGCCAGGATGAGCATTCAGTTCAGTAAATATTAACAAATACTCTGCCCCACCTAGGAATAATTAATAGTACACATGAGGTGTGCAAACCCCTTGACCTAGTGGAGTTCATGATTTAATAACATTTGAACGTTCACCATGTGCCAGGCACTATTGTCAGGCTTTCTATGTAGTTACTTATCTAATCTTCAGAACAATTCTGTGAGTAAGGGTCTGTTATTATGCCCATTTTATAAGTGAAGAAACTGAGGCAAAGAGAGCTTAAGTGGTAGAAATGATCCAAGATCTAAGTGGTAGAAATGGATTTGAATTCACACACTAAATTACACCACTGTTCACTCGGGTTCCCCCTACACAGGCCTGAGTCAAGGACTTGAGTGCAAGAAGCTTATTTAGGAGCTGACTCCAGGGAACTCAGGAAGAAGATTGAGGAAGTGAGTAGGAAAAGGAAGGAAGCCAGTGCAGTGTGCACTGGAGACTATATCACCAGCTGGAGCTTAATGCTATAGGGGCCAGTGCAGAATGTGCACCTTGCTCTTTTACGCCCCTGGAGGTGACATAGCTGGGGCACTTACATACCTGCTCCCATCAATCATAAGGTCTACTCCTGGGATGTTTATTTCCCAGTTCGTCTAGCCCAGTATGGTCATAGGAAAAGACTCCAGAGGCCAAGGAAAGCCCTCAACCAAAAATAAAAAATAAAAGTGTATGCAGACATTTGGAAGTTGGCTAGTGTGAGCCAGAGGGGATGTGAGTGGGACACTGACATTGTTCAGTATGGACCCCTAACCTTCTAGGTGGCAGAAAAGGTCACGGATCCTTGCCTCTAGCTCAGAAATTCAACCAGGTAGACCTAGAATAGTGAGTAATCAAAGATCTGAAAGACCTGGTACGCTGTGGATGGATCCTTCTTCCCCCTGTCCCTGGTTTACGGATTAGCCCTGCAGCCTCATTTCATGCACTTCCCATCGTCCTAACACAGAATACACAGTGTTAGCCCCTGACCATGAGTAATTTAAGTTCAAAAATGAGACAAAGTGACTTGTCACAGACTCAGTGACTTCACTTGTCTCGCCCCTGCCCCCACCCAACAGACACCTATGGATTGAGTCATATGTATGTTGCTTTTCTTCCCACCCTGACTGGAGACCTCAAAGGCAAGGCATGCAGGCAGGAAAAGGAAGGAACTAGATGTCCCACCCACAAAATGATGCCAGCCCACAAGATTGAGGCCTGGCAGACTAGAGTGGCCTCCCTGCTCTGGGAGCAGAAAGCAGTGGCAATAAGTACATACATCCTCGTTTGTTTGGAATCAGTGTGACTGGGCTGTTCTGTTGGCTTGGTATTGGAAAATGCCAATGGAATGTGGAGCAAAGTCAATAGACATATGTAAAAAGAAATCATTACATTTAAAATGATTTCTCCCTGAAGGCCTCAGAAAATTATTGCCATTAAGGAAAGAAGTGGGTTTCTGCTGAGCCTGGAAATGCGTACAGGCTTACGGGCTTGGGCAGCTGTGTAGTCCTGCAGATCAGATGGCCTTCCTTATCCACTCAGCCATGATTTGTCAGACACTACCCAGACAACAGCACCACCAGGAAGGCAGACAATGAACCAGCATGCTTACAGTGATCTCTGCCCAGGAAAGGGTCAGACTTCCTCTTAACTTCCTCTTAAGTTTGGGAGTAATAAAGACTCCCAGCATTGTTATAAGGAATAAAGACTATAAAGTATCTAAAATATAGCACATCTCCTGGAGTTTGGTGTTATCTAAACCATCTTGTGCCTGAAGGGCTCAATATCTGTCTCCCATCTGGATGTGAGCTCCATGAGGGGACAGTGGTGCTATTGGCTTCCTTCCTACCCAGGCAACAGGACCTGGCAAACTGGATGCTCAGTAAGGAGATAATGGATGAATGAATGGATGAATGAATGAATGAATGAGTGGATCAATTGTGACAATTCCTGATACATAGTAACTTTGAGCTTCAGTATGTAAGATTTTTAACCCCAGATTAGGTAAGGCACCTTGTACTTTTCCCTTGTATCGGCACCACAAGCATATTTGCTAATATTTTCTATAATCATTTGCTTACCATCAGTCTCTCTTATTAGAATAAAAGCTCCATGATGGTGGGGTCCTGTTTCCCTCATTCACTGTGTATCCCTGGGTCAAGGCACTGTCACAAAGTTGGAGATTGATGGAAGAGAGAAGGGAAAGAGAGAGGGAGGGTTGGAAGGAGGGAAGGAGTGGATGAAAATAAAAAGTGGAACAGCATCTTAGAAAACTGCAGGCATCAAAATTAAGTACCAGAGGCTCCTGCTTCCACTGCAGTAGAATGGTGGGTGTCCTCGGCTTGGACTGGGGGTCGGATGGAGCAGGTCTGCAGGAATGAGTCTGTGATCAGTATTGCCTGGCTGCTGCTTTGGCTTCTGCTCCATTAACCTCTCCCGTGCTCCAGTCTGCAGCCTGGGATGCTGTTTCTGCAGCAGCCTCTGTGTTTTCTGTGGTTCTGGGTCACTATGACTGTTAATAGACCTGGCCTATGGGGGAGATTTCATTTCCTCCATGCAAAGGTAGGTCTCTTTCCCAGGCAACTGTCTGCTAAAGGGATGGGAGAACCAGAGAGGACAAGGTAACTTCTCAGGAGAACCTTACTTCCCAGCTTACTAGGAGCCTGTGCCAGCTTTGCATAACCCTGGTTGTGCTGGAAAAGGCACAGACTGTCCTTGTTTGTCTCTAGGTAAAAAGCAGTTGTTTCCACCTTGTAATTAGGATTACTCTGCTTGCAGCATCATGTTCTTTTTAATCACCAAAGAGTAAGCTCGCAGTTAACGTAATGCAACATGTTCACCTTCATACCCACAGGTGGGGGTGGGGGAGGACAGCAGAGAGAACAGAGATGAGCATAGCCAGATACAGCCAGAGCAGGGTAGGCAGACACCGGGAGACAACATGCTGTGCTGGAAGAGAACATCCACTTCTGGAGCAGAAACCAGACTGGAGTACTGCCAGGGAGGAGTGCAGGAGCTTGGGAGTAGACAGTTGAGAGGATGCAGGAAGGAATAGGGAAGCTCCCAACACCTGCCCTCAGGGGCCCGAGTCTGAGGGGGAGACACAGCCCTGCCCTCAGAATGTTCTCTGTGTGAAAAAGAAGATGTGGTCCTTGCTCGCCTCAAGTTCTCAGTTAAATAAGGAATACAGATCCCTTGATCTCAGAGGAGTTCCAGACTAATAGCAGATGGAAGGGAAGTAAACTCTATGAAGTTCTGACTGTGTGCCAGGCACATACTAGACGCATCCACCTACTCACTTTATCCTGTGCTGTAAGCAGAGCTACAGGATACACTACTCCAGGGCTCCTTTCACAGGAAATATAATGACGGTGGTGCCCTTAAGGTGTGGAGCATAGGGGCTGTCATGCCTACTGCCAAAGTATAGACAAGACAGTAGGGACACAAAGACTCACAGCTGACAAGCAGCAGGACCAGGATTTGAACCTGGTTCTGAATTCAGGTCAAGTACTCCTTGAGCAGTTCCTGATCTCTGAGAGAAAGTGGAAGAGAGAGAGAGAGCAAGGCCTCCCTGTACTTTTGTCTTGACAGAGTTGCTCTGAGAGCAGCCTGAAACAGAGGCTTGCCTGCAGGCAGTTTCTTTGGAACATGGTCACTGTGAGCAGGAGGGAGAGAGAAGGGAAAATGGAATCAGGACAGGAAAGCCAATCCAAGTTTGCATGTTGGATTGGCTGCCCCTGCGGGCAACTGGTATTTGATACCACTGGGAACTCTCAGGAGCCTTAGGAAACATGTCTCAGCATTGTGCACAGGGAGGTGAAAAAGAGAAATATTATCCATTGCTGCCGCTCTGCCTCTTGGCCAAGTGTGATCTGCAATTCTGGACTGCAGGCACCTGCATACCAAGTAGTTACTCATGGGAGACCCATTCTGTGTCATTGGAGAAGCCCTGGGCAGCAAGTGAGAGACAACAACACAAGCAGAGGTGAGGGGCTGTAGGGCTGCACCTGCAAGAAGCTGCTCCAAGTCTGTCTGAGACCCAGAGTGCTGGCTGGAGTAAGGGATGGCACCAAGTAGATTAAAGTGATGCAGTGTCTGCTGCGCCCGCTGGCTGGCCAGACTCTCTGAGATGCAGAGGCTGAGAAGGAGTTAAAAATGCATAAGGTTTATTGGGAAGTAACATTTTGAGAGGAAAAAGAGAGAAAGCAGATTGAGTAATGAAGTCTGCTTTGGAATCTAGAGCCCATAAGGATCCAGTCTTCCAGTCTTTAACAACAATCTGTGATGGAGGTCACTTACCAGAGTCCCCTTGTCCCCAAAACAGATGGCAGTGGTGAAATTTCTGCTTCAGAATCCTGCCATCCCAGGCCAAGAAGAATTCTGATTTGTGGCAAAGATGGCAAGATGTCCTCGATATCACTATCCTCCATCTTTCATAGTGATAGGATCCTTAAATTTTGTTGGGCACATGGACTCCTGGAATAAAGTCTGTATTTCCATCTTATCTTGTGAGTAGGTAGGACCATTTGACTAAATTCTAACCAATAGGACATAAGCTGAAGCAGTGTAGACAGCTCTTTGAAAGTGTCATTAAATCAAGGAATGCCTTTCTCTTCCTCATTTTCTCCACTCTGCTGGCTGGAATGTGGATGAGATGGCTAGAGCTCTAGCAGTCATATTTAATTACATAATAGAAGCTGTGTGCTGAGGAGGGTGAAGGAATAAAATAAGAGGATAGGTCTTAGGTAAGTACAGAGCCACCATACCAAACTCGGGCTACCTAGTTCTGTAACTGATTAATGTCAGGCAGAAACAAATTTCTATCTTGCTTAAGTGACTCTTTCTTGGGGGCCGGGGGGAGGTTCCGTAATTATGTGTGTATCTATCTCTCTACTACTGAGGACTCAGGGAGGGCAGGGACCTGGAAAGATTTAGTTATCTTTGTGGCTCTTTCACCCAGGATGGAGGCTATCATAGAGTAGGTATTTAGTGTTTGTTGAATGAATAAATGAATGAAACACCTTTATTCCCACCTGACCCATGGAGAGATGATCTAACATCTTCCCTTTTGGTCCTATCTTGAAAGGGCAGAATGAAATCCTAAGCCGAGTGCTTGGACCACACCTAGCACCACTCAGTTTTTCTGTTCCAGAGAGCTGGGGGAGGCAGAAGTCACACCATCAATGGGGAGCCCTCCAAAGGTATATGCCCCAGTGAGCAGTGGCTTGCTGCAACTGGCCCACAGAGAGTTATCAGAAGAACTTGTAGCTCTTGAACCTGCCATGCTCTCTTGCCTCCTGGCCTTTGCACACACTGTTCCCTCTGCTGGGGATGCTTTTCCCTATCTCTAGCCACCCCCATTGTGCCTGCCTGGATCTCATCTCCCAGATTTCAACAAAAAGAACACTTCTTCTTGGAAACTTTTCTTGAAGCTTCACCCACTGATGAGTGCTCCTTGGGCTCCTGCTTGCCCCATCTAGAAGCTCTTTATGCACTGGATTGTAACCTCTGTGAGGTCAGGGACTGTGTCCTCTCTATCGTAGAATCTGGTGACAGTGGGCACTCAAGGAGGGCTTGTGGAATCACCTCTGAGCAGCCCACAAGAGCAGAGCTTGGGAGTGGAGTGGCTTTCAAAGGATCGAACAGCTTGGTGCCAGCCATGTATCCTAGCCCTGTGCCACCGACCCATCTACCAGCCCTTCGGCAGTCTTCTGCCCTCCCTCTCCCTGTCCCCAGCTCTTTCAGCAATCCCTTGACAGAACTGAGTGTTTTCTGCTCTTGGTGACCTGTGACCAAAGCCGCTGCTGCTAATTAGCACTGGGATGTTTGCTTGACCCCCACCCCTGGCGGGCGCACACCACTCCCACTCATTCTCACTTAAATGGGATCAGTGCCCACCTGGCAACCTCCATTCTCTCTCCCTTCATGTGATTTAGATTCCAGCCTGAGGGCTTTTTCTTCTTTCTTTCTGGTTTGCTTCACTTTATAATTAACACTCTCTTCTGGCTGTTATCTTCCCTCCTGCACTGATTGATATATGTGAGGCTGGACTGAGTATCCCCCCCCAGACAGACCGAGGCAGTTGTGGGTCCTACCTGGGGGACCTCCAGTCAAGGCTGACATACTGACATGGAGTGGCAAGGACAGGCCATGGGATGCACAGAGGGAGGGTCCCCAGAGAGCATGAGGTCCAATATCTACCCACTGTGTAGAGGGGAAGACTGAGGCCCAGAGAGGGGGAGCAAACTATCCAAGATCACCCAGTGATCTAAATGTCTTAGCCTGGGTTCCCTTCTCCCCCCACCCCCCAAAGCAAAGTCTGACACTGGGTCTTGGATATGGGTAGTATATTTTATGAAATAAAATGTATTAATAAAATAGAAAGGAGAGCAAGCCTATGCAAGTGTGTCTTACCATCACCCCAGGGGCCCTGAGTGCTTCAGAAATGTCTACTCAAGGTAGGGGATGAGGCAGGGTAAGAGGGCACTATTTATCCTTTAGCTTCTGGTCACCATTCAGCAATGGCTTCCTCATGCCATAGCAGTGTTGACATCTTTGCACTTCCAAGGTTGTGCCTATGTCTGCACAGCTGGGCAGGGTTCTATAGGCAGCCACTGACAAAGCAGAGAGAGAAGTGGAAGAGCCCAAGAAAGTTGCAATCAGAGGATGCTATGAATAGCTGATTCCCATATGGCTGTGATGAAAAGTTGGGCTGAGAGGCTGAGAACATGAGGGATCTGACATATGACTGAGTTGAGAAAGGGCAAGAAAGCATGGCCGACTGTATTTGTTGAAATGTGTTGAGTAGCAATGATGAGAAATCCAACTTCAATGTACAAAAGAGAGAGAGAAGTCTATTTTTCTCTCATAATAAGACATCCTGAGGTAGATAATTACTAGTATAAATTCAAGGATGTCAGCCTGGAAGTCTGAGATTATCTTAGTCTTTCCCTTATGAGCACAGGATATCTGCTGCAGTTCCAGCCATCATATTTGCATTTCCAGCAGTAAGAAGGTGGAAGCATGATGGAGGGGAGAGAGGTGGTCTCTTTATGAGGTCAGCAAAAGCTGTCCCCAGGAACCCTCCAGCACATGTCTACCATAAATCATTGGCTAGAAGGGTTGCACTTAGTACCTTAGGTAGAAGGGAGGAGGGTCAGAATGAGGGCTGAAGCAGCCAACCAGCTTTGTCTGATACACAGACATAGCCCCATTTTCTTCTTCTTTGTGGAGCAGCTGGCTTCTTCCTCTACCCCCACAACACATTTCCTTTGTTTCTTCTAACTCAAGGCTGGCCCCAAGTGGCTCTGGTCTTTGGGATCATTTATGCTGAACATTGGGCTTTTCACTGAGACCAGATAGATGAGGAGAGTTGGAAAATAACCATAAGTTGCTCTATTTTCCTCTGGAAGAAGGAGAAGCCCCTGGTGCAAGTGCAGAGAGCATCATCTGATTTCATCAATAACTGAGCACTGGCCATAATAAGAAGGATGTATACAGATGTATTTATTCCCTTCTTCTGGCCAGTGGGTGATTTCACCTAAAGAAGGGTGCTGATGAGAGAAGTAAAATCCTGGTTTCCCACAGCTGTCCCTGTGTCTCTCCGGTACACCAAAACACTGGGCAGTGTGGAATCCCTGCCATCCATACACCTTGACCCAGCCAGCACCCATCTCAGAAATTTGGTTAAGTTTAAAGTCCCTAGCAGTGATTCAGTTTCCACCAGCTTCCAAGAAAGGCTTAATGAATCAAACCTGTCTCATATGGACAGGGCACCGTCTTTCAGCCTCTCTGGACAGCTCTCGGTTTCACTGAGAGCAACTGAGGCTCATCTGCAGGAGCCCTTCTAGAGACTGTGTGGAATAAAGCTCAAGTCACCCACTGAGGGGTAGGGAGCTGGGGGCATGTATACACCCGGTGAGGCCAGCTCCCAGAGACAGTTCATTCTCTAGTATTCCAGCTCTGACAAGGGCAGGCAAAAGCAATCCAGCTGCCTGAGAAAGGCCTCAGACAAAGAAATACAGGTGTTGCTAGTTGAGGGTTAATCTGGGATTGGTTAAAATGGTCAGGACCAGAGCAGGTGGTTGGCACCACAACAATGGCCACTGCAGGCAAATGGGGTGTCCCAGCAGAGGGACGAGGAGCCATCGTCACAGTGGAAAGCTCTCAGTGCTTTGTGGAATGAATTTTCTTATGTGGAACATTAATTCTGTGCAGGATGTTAGCATCTCTGGCCTCACCCACTTGTGCCCGTCACACATTCTAGTCACTGTGACAACCAAAAGCAACCTCCAGATTTCTAAACACCTTCTCTCTGTCCAGTTAAAAACCATGATCCAGTCCAACCTTCTCATTTTCCAGAGGAAGGCAAGTGACTTGTCCAACAACACAGTTCTGAGAGGCTGAATCAGGCCTGGATGTCCAATCTCCTGAGACATTACATTTGCTTATTCCAAAAGAGAATGGGGAGGGGGTAAAATATTTATTTATTTATTAATAAAAAATTTATTCTCTCTGAGCTTTAGTCTTTATTGTGTCCTCACTAAGGGCTAACCTGATGTTCCTGCTGGAGGCCAGGCCTCTCCCACGTATTCTGGCCTCCCTGGAGCTGGCAATGGTGCCCTATTACTATGGGCTCTGTGTGAGGGCATGGCTGGCGGCTACAAGGTAGCCTGGCACAGTCTGTCTCTGGATGAAAACTTCACTCTTGAACAATGCTTTCCAAATGCCCTTTCCTGCAGCTGATGAGGGCCCGCAGCTGCAGTGATGATAACAAAAAGGCCCATAAGTAGGGAACATAATGCTTCAGGGACACTGCCCGGCAGCCCTCTTGTTGTCACCGTCTCTACACCATCCATCTGCCACTCACTCTCGGCACCTGCAGCTAGGCTCCCGGCCACTCTCCACCCACCAGGCCCCTGGCTTGTCTGTGAATTGGTGGCCCCACTCAAGTCTGGCACAGCCTCCTGGCACCAGGTGCCTTGTGAATGCCATGCCAGCCACAGAAATGATGGTGTGTCCCTGGCTGCTGCATCGAGAGTCCTGGTTACCCTACCCACCCCCAGCCAGGATCTGCCTGGCCTGGTTCCTTCTGCTCTCTGCTAAGGGCCGGGACCAGATGGCAAATTATTGGGGCTGATTTACAGCGACAGCTAAGTGGGCCGAGAATGAAGTGTGGATGCCAATGGGCATGGTCTGGGGGAGGGAGGAGCCTTTGGGGGCTGGGCAGGATTGGGATGGGAGACGGAAGGGAGGAGAGAGAAAGGACATGCCCCAAGGAGAGGAAGTGGGACAAAGAGCCAAGCAAAAGCACTGGTTCTATGAGGGGAGAGAGAATAGAGGCTGGAGGAGAAGGAAAAGGAAGTACACAAATATAGCTGGTGTTTACTGAGTGCTTGCCATATGCCAGGTATACATTTTCTCATAAGGCATTTTTTTTAGAGTGGCACATTTTAGATTAAAACTGAAATTACTTATAATAACTATAATGAAAAATTTAGTTCCTTGGTCACACTGGCCCCGTGTCGGATGCTTCATAGTCACATGTAACTGGTGGCTACTGCATTGGACAGTGCAGATATGATGTATCATCACAGAAAGTTCTGTTGGACAGGCTGGTGGAAGGAAGGCAGATATTAAATAATACCTGATAATTGCATGTTGCTGACATGCATCTATATCTCTATCAATCTACATGTATATATCAGGCTCTGTTTTAGGAACTCTACATATATTAATTCATTTATGTCAACTGTAGATGATAGATATCTATATCAGAGGTCAGAACCAAATAGTAAATATTTTAGGCTTTGCAGGCCATAGTGTCTCTGTCACAACTGTTCAACTCTGCCACAGCAGTAGGGAAATACGAACAATACATAAATGAATGGTTGTGGCTGTGTTCTAATAAAACTTTATTTGCAGACACTAAATTTTATTTTCTATATGAAAATATTTACTATAATGTATGAAATAAAGACATATTTTATATACTACAGAATGTTTGTATTTACCTAAATTAATTATATAAATTACAATATAGTTTTTTCCTAGGATTATTTTTCTCTATTTTCCTCATGAATTCTATCGAAGTACAATCATCTCCATTTTTCTTTTCAGTTGAATCAACTGATATATTTCTCTTCATTCCACTCTTTTGCTTGCTAAACTAAACACAAACATAACCTTCTTTAATTACCAAAAATTGTTCTGCCTCCATAGGAAGCATCTACAAATTAGTGGATATTCTAGATTTACATAGTTGCTGACACTGATATTTTAATCTCATGTAACTTTCATAGATCACAAAATATTCTTTTGATTTTTTCCCAACTATTTAAAAATATAAAACTATTCTTAACTTGCAGGTCAGTCAGAAACAGGCAGTGGGTTGGATATGGCTCATGGGCCTGATTTACATCATCTGCATTTCACAGATGTGGAAAATGAGGCACAGAGATATCATATGGGTTGTCTGAGGTCACACAGCAAGAAATGGCAGAGCTGAGATTTGCACCCAGGTAGTCAGGGTCCAGAACCGAGACTCTTAACCTGTGGACACATTTATGAACAATGTAATTTCAGGTAGTGATAATTGTTCTGAAGGGCCATACAGTGAATATTTTAGGCCTTGGGGACCCTATGATCTGTCTCAACTACTTAACTCTGTCATTGTGGCTTGAAAGTAGTCTTAGACATGACAAAACTTTATTTACCAAGTCAGGCAGTGAATTGTAGTCTGCCGACCAGTCATGGACCCAGGACAGGCAGAGTCTCAAGAGGAGAGGGATGGACGTTGGGCTCCAGCAGAGAGGATGAGAGGCCCTGGGAAGGACCCCAAACTGGTGACAAGAAAGTCACAGTGCCTGACTGGCTCTGGCCAGAACTCTCTGAAAGAGATGATAGTGTGGAACGTCTGATGCTGGCCCTGAGCTTAATTGCTTTCTGGCAGGTATCATAGAGCTGGAGAACAGGAAAGGTATGTGGGCCGGTGGGGGGCGGGGGGTGGGCCAGTGGGAAGGGCTAGAGTTCAAGCATGGAGGAGGCATGGGCTGCCTCATTGAACCACCACCCCCATGAGCTGCGACAATTCTGTTTAATGTGGTTCGAGTCACTGCAGGCTTCCTGCATAGCACTAAGCATATTTGTTACCCCTTTTCTTTGCTCAAATGCCACTGAAATTGCAGTAAAGAAGTTCTAAAGGGAGTACATCTGCCACTGGCCAAGGACAGCACGGAGCTATCAACAGGCCAGAGGCTTCAGTGGAGAACAGATGAGGGGAGAACCCAGAGCAGAGGGGCTGCTAACCAGAACTCACCAGGATGCACCAGAGAGGGAAGGTGGGGAGATTCCTTCTTCCCTTGCAGTCTACAAGTGGGGGGCAGAAGTGGAAGGTGGATCGAAGTCAAAGTGATCAACTGGGAGACCGTCCATAGAACAGCTGTGCCAGTCAGCTGCTCCCAAACCCATGCATAGGAGTGACAGCAGGGGTGGTGTTTACCCCTGGGCTAAAACAAGAAAGATGCTGTCTGCAGAAACAGAATGATTTCTAAAAAAGGCTGGGACATAGGTGAGTGTCAGCCTCCACAATCACACCTTCCTGCATTTGTCAAATATCCCCAGCCCCCTTCCATCCTGTGCACATCCCCAGAGCTCACAGGGAGGCCTCCCATTTTGGGAACATCTGGTTCTCATTTTATCGTTTTATACCTTTCTGTATTGTTAGAATTTTTTTTTTTACTACAAGCATATATATATATATATATACATATGTTTAATTTTTTTTTCAGATAAGCTAACACTAAGATAAAATATTTATACCATGTTTAACAAAGTATTAATATTTATACTATATAAAGAACTTTTATAAATACTCATAAAGGTAACACTATAGAAAATGGGCAAAGAATAGGAACAGCAATTGATAGGAAACAAAAGGCTATTGCATCAGGCAGGGCCCAAGCTGAACACGGAGTTCACCCCAAATGGAATAGCAAAGCTCCCAGAGGCCAGCCACAACAGGAGGCTGTTATCCCTCACAGGCTAAAGGGGCCGCCAGAGGAAAATGTTACCTGAGTCCCATGAGAGCTGGAGCATGGGGAGGGGCTGCCATGTGGCTGCTGTAACTTTAGAACAAGGCCAACACTGGGGACATGGGGCTGAAGCAGAGAAGAAACATCTGACCTCTTTCTCCTCCCACCATCCCAACTCCTCACCCAGCATTCCAGAAACCTACTCCACGAACAAACTCACATATACACTGCAAAATAAGAGTAGAAAAATCTTCATTGTAGCATTCTTTATAATAAAAAATACTAGAAACAATGTTAGTGTCCGTCAATAATAATGTCAATGCTGGTAAAGATAATGATAGTTAACAGCTGTGTGTGTGCACGTGTTATGTGCCAGCATCGATTCTAAGCAATTTCTATGTATTAGCTCATTTAATCTCACAATAGCCCTATATAGCAGGTATTACTATTATCTCCATTTTACACATGAGAAAACTGAACATCAATAGAGGTAAAGTAAAATTATGACATAATCATACAGTGGAACACTACACAGCCATTTCAAAAAGGGAAATAAGTCCAAGTATATAATCTGGAAAAAAAACACGTTGTTAATAACGGTGACCTACAGGGAGAGAGCAAGACTACTGAAGGTTGAGAAAGAGTTTCATTTTTATTTTACATGTAATCAGAATGTACTCACATATTTCTTGTGTACAAAAAATGAAATAAGAAAAAGTTGAAAAGAAATAGAAGAATGAACCTCCCGTCTTGAAACTAGGATTTCTTTTCTTGATATATATACATATTTTTTAAATTACAGCTGATATACAATATTATATTTGTTTTGGGTGTATAACATAGTGATTATACATTTATATAACTTATGATCACCCCAATAAATTTAGTACCAATCTGATACCTTACATAATTATTACAATATTATTGACTATATTTCCTATGCTCTGCTTTACATTCCCATGAGTATTTTGTAACTACCAATTTGTGCTTCTTAATCCCATCCCCTTTTTCATCTACCTACCAAACAACTCTCCCATCTGGCAACCATTCAAAATATTCTCTATATCTCTGAGTTTGTTTTTGTTTTCTTTATTTTGTTTTTGTTTTTGTTTTTTTTTAGAGTCTACATATAAGTGAAATCATATGGTATTTGTCTATCTCTTTCTGATTTATTTCACTTAGCATGATACCCTCTAGGTCCATCCAGAGTTTTTCAGATGGCAAGATTTTATTCTTTTTCTGGCTGAATAATGTTCCATTGTATATATGTAACATTTCTTTATTCATTCATCTTTTTGATGGGCACTTACCTTGTTTCAATATCTTGAATATTGTAAATAATACTGCAGTGATCATATGAGTGCATATGTCTTTTCAAATTAGTGTTTTTGATTTCTTTGAATAAACATCAAGAACCGAAATTATTGAGACCTTCATTGTCTCTTGTTATAGCCTTTATGTTAAAGTCTATTTTGTCTGCTATAAATATTGCTACCACACCTTTGTTTGTTTGTTTGCTTCCATTTTAATTAAATATCATTTTTTTATCCTTACTTTCAGTCTGTGTATGTCTTTCAATTGTAGTGAGTCTCTCGTAGGTAGCATATGTAAGGGTTTTGTTTTCTTTATTTTTATTTTTTTTCAATTTTATTTGGCTTTTATGTTATTATCTTATTATTTTATGATTTTTATTTTTATTAAGTTTATTGGGGTAACTTTGGTTAATACAATTACATAATTTGCAGGAGTACATTAGAATTTGACATTTGCATATTCTATTGTGTGTTTACCACCCAAAGTCCAGTTTCCTTCAGCTACCCTTTACCTACTTCACCCTCCCCTTATTCCCTATATTTGACCCCCTTTAACCTACCCCCTTCTCTCCCACCCCTACCCTCTGGTAACTACTAGTCTATAGTCCACGTCCATAAGTCTCTGTTTCTTTATCCTGTTCATTTGTTGCTTTCAGGTTTATATCCCACATATAAGTGATATCACATGATTTTTAACTTTTTCTGTCTGGCATTTATCATTTGGCATAATTATCTCAAGGTCAATCCAGGTTGTCGCAATGGCATCTCTTCTTATGGCTGAGTAATATTCCATTGTATATATCCACAGCTTCTTTATCCAATCATCTATTGTAGGACACTTTAGTTGCTTCCATGTCCTAGCCAAGGTAAATAATGCTGCTGTGAACATCAGTGTGAAAATATCTTTTTGGATATGGATTTTCGAGTCTTTGGGGTAAATACCCAGTAGAGGGATTGCTGGATCATATGATAAATTAATTCTTAGTTTTTTGAGGAACCTCCATACTGTTTTCTATAGTGGCTATACCAATTTGCAGTCCCATTAGCAATGTATGAAGGTTCCTATTTCTCAACATGCTCTCCAACATTTGTTATTACTTGTCCTGTTGATTATAGCTATTCTAACAGGTGTGAGATAGTATCTCATTGTGGTTTTGATTTGCATTTCCCTAATAGCTAGCGGTGTTGAGTATCTTTTCAAATATTTGTTGGCATTTGTATGTCTTCTAGGGAGAAGTGTCTGTTCAGGTCCTCTGCCAATTTTTTGATTGGATCATTTGTTTTTTGTCATTATTGAGTTGTATGAGTTCTTTGTATATTTTGGATACTAGCTCCTTATCGGAGGTGTTGCTTGCAAATATATTTTCCCATTTGGATGGTTGTCTCTTTACCTTGTTGACGATTTCTTTTGCTGAGCAGAAGCTTTTTAGTTTGATGTAGTCTCATTCATTTATTTTAGCTTTTACTTCCCTTGCCTTTGAGGTTAAATTCATAAAATGCTCTTTACATCCAAGGTCCTTGAGTTTAGTTCCTATGTTTTCTTCTATGAATTTTATTGTTCCAGGTCTTATATTCAGGTTCTTAATTGATTTTGAGTTAATTTTGGTGTGTGGTGATAGACAACAGTCTAGTTTCATTCTTTTGCAGGTAGCGTTCCAGTTTTCCCAGCACCATTTATTGAAGAGGTGTTCCTTTCTCCACTGTATGTTTTTGGCGTTTTTGTCGAAAATTATTTGCCCATATAAATATGGGTTTACTTCTGGACCCTCAATTCTATTCCACTGGCCCATGTATTTTGCTGCCATGACCATGCTGTTTTGATGACTGTCACTTTATAGTATAATTTAAAGTCGGGTAGAGTGATGCCTCTAGCCTCGTTATTTTTCTCAGGTTGGCTTTGGCAACTCGGGGTCTTTTGTGCTTCCATAAAAATCTGATGATTTTTTGTTCTATTTCTTTAAAAAAGCTGATGGGATTTTGATGGGGATTGCATTAAATCTATATAATGCTTTAGATAATATGATCATTTTAACTATATTGATTCTTCCGATCCAAGAACACAAAATATCTTTCCATTTCTTTGAATCTTCTTCGATTTCTTTTAATAGGGTCTTGTAGTTTTCATTATATAGATCCTTAACATGTTTTGTTAGATTTATTCCTAGGTATTTTATTCTTTTTTTGCAATTGCAAAAGGAATTATTTTTTCCACTTCTTTTTCTGACACTTTATTATTAGAGTAGGAATGCTATGGGATTCTGAATGTTGCTTTTATATCCAGAGACTTTACTGTATTTGTTTATTGTTTCTAGTAGTGTTCTTACAGAGTCTTTAGGGTTTTCTATATAGAGAATCATATCCTCCGCATATAATGACAGTTCGACTTCTTTGTTTCCTATTTGGATGTCTTTTATATCTTTCTCTAGTTTGATTGCACTTACTAGGACCTCTAATGTTATATTACATAACAGTGGCGATAGTAGACAGACAGTCTTGCCTTGTTCCTCATCTTAGACGGAAAGTTATTAGTTTTTCACCATTAAGTATAATGTTGGCTGAGGGTTTGTCATAGATGGCTTTTATTATGTTAAGTTACTTTCCTTCTATACTGATTTTTTAAAGTGTTTTGATCATAAATGGATGCTGTATCTTGTTGTATCTTTTTCTGCATCTATTGATATCGTCATATGATTTGTATTTTTTAAATTTGTTTACATGGTATATCACATTAATCGATTTGCCTATGTTGAATCATCCCTGTGCCTCTGGGATTAAGCTTACTTGATCGTGGTGTACAATCTTTTTAATATGTTGCTGTATTCGGTTCACTAGTATCTTATTTAGGATTTTTGCATCTGTGTTCATGAGAAATAGTGATCTGCAGTTTTCTTTTTTTATGTCATCTTTATCAGGTTTAAGTATCAGAGTAATATTGACCTCATAAAATGAGTTGGGAAGTGTTACCTCCTCTTTGATTTTTTTGAAGAGTTTGAAGAGAAGAGTTATTAAATCTTTGAATATTTGGTAGAATTCACTGGTAAAGCCATCTGGTCCTGGACTTTTTTTTGGTAGGTTTTTGATGATCATTTCAATTTCCATACTGCTGATCAGTCTATTTAGATTTTCCAGTTCTTCTTGATTCAGTCTAGGAAGGCAGTATTTTTCTAAGTATTGGTCCATTTCTTCTAGGTTATTAAATTTGGTGTTATATATTCTTTCATAATATTCTTGTATGATCCTGTGTATTTCTGCAGTCTGTCATAATTTCCCCTCTTTCATTCCTGATTTTGTTGATTTGTGTCCTTTCTCTTTTTTCTCTAGTGACTCTAGCCAGATGTTTGTCAATTTTATTAACCTTCTCAAAAGACCAGTTGTTTGTTGCATTTATTTTTTCTGTTGTTTTTTTTTGTTTCCAATTTCATTTATTTCTGCTCTAATTTTGATTATTTCTTTCCTTCTGCTAACTTTAGGCTTCATTTGTTCTTCCTTTTCTAGTTTTTTAAGATGAAGCGTTAGGTTGTTTATTTGGGCTTGTTCTTGTGTTTGGAGATAGGCCTATAATGATATGAACTTTCCCCTTATGACCGTTTTTGCTGTGTCCCCAAAGTTTTGATATGTTGTACTATCATTATCATTCATTTCTATGTATCTCTTGATCTCTCTTTTTATTTCTTCTCTGACCCAGTTATTCTTCAGTAGCATGTTTTTTAATCCCCATGTATTTGTGGTTCTTCCTGCTTTCCTTTTGCAATTGATCTTTAGTTTCAAAGCATTATGATCAGAGAATATGGTTGGTATGATTTCAACCCTCTTATATTTGTTGAGGCTATCTCTGTGTCCCAGTATGTGGTCGATTCTTGAGAATGTTCCATGTGCACTAGAGAAGAATGTACAGGCAGCTGTTTTGAAATGGAAGGCTCTGTAAATGTCAATGATGTCCAGTTGGTCTAATTTGTCATTTAAGAATGCTATTTCCTTATTGATTTTCTTTTGGATGAGCTGTCCATACTCAACAGTGGGGTATTTAGGTCCCCTACTATGATAGTGTTTTTGTCTGTTTCTCCCTTTAGTTCTGTTGGTAATTGCTTTACATATTCCAGGGCTCCCTGATTGGGAACATAGATATTAAGAAGTGTTTTGTCTTCTTGGTGCATGATTCCCTTTATCATCCTGAAATGTCCCTCAGTATCTTTCTTTACTTTTCTTATTTTGAAGTTTATTTCATTTGATATTAGTACTGCTACTCCCACTTTTCTCTGAATGACATTTGCTTGAAATATCATTTTCCACCCTTTCACTTTGAGTCTATATTTGTCTTTGGAGCTGAGGTGTGTCTCCTGGAGGCAGCATATAGTTGGGTTTTGTTTTTTGATCCATTCTGCAACTCTGTGCCTTTTTATTGGTGAGTTCAGTCCATTTACATTTGGGGTGATTATTGAAATATGAGGTCTTCTTATAGTCATTTTATCTTTTGCTTTCTGGTAGCTTGGTGTTTCCATTGCTTCCTTGCCCTTGTGTTTCTGTTTTCTTTATTTTGGTTGGCTCTTGTGCATTTTGTCTCTGGTCCTTCTTGTTTTATGTAATATATTTCAGTTCTGAATCTTTGGTGTGTGGTTACCATTACAGATATGTAAAGGATAGTTTTATATATATATATATATATATATATATATATATATATATATATATATATATATATACACACACACACATATACATATATATATATACACATATACATATATATATACATATACATATACACATATACATATATATACATATACATATATATATACATATACATATATATGTGTATATATATATATATATACATATATATATACAGTCGTCCCTTTTCTTCTGTGCATGGCTTATTTCCATTCCCCTTTGCGAATTTGGATCTTCAATCGTCCCCTTTTCAGTCCTTGTTATCTCAATTTGTCCCTATGTATGCTGAATGTTCATTACTATCTTATTCTAAAAATTCTCTTATTATTTAAGCTTATAATGCTCTGTTCTTAGTAAGGATTGCACTCCTCTGCTTCTATTTGCCTGATAGTCACTTCACTCCTAATTATGTATTTTATTTTGTTGTTGTTGCTGTTATTTTGCTTTAGTTGAGCTGACCCCTTTCAGTATTTCCTGTAGTGCAGGCCTCATAGTGGAGAATTGCCTCAATTTTTGTATGTCTGAAGAGGTCTTTATTTCTCCTTCGTATCTAAAGGAGAGCTAAGCTGGATACATTACTCTAGGCTGGTAGTTCCTTTCACTTAATAGTTTAAATATTTGATTCCATTCTTTTCTGGCTTGTAAGGTTTGCTCTGAGAAGTCCAAGGATAATCTAATGGGGTTTCCTTTATAAGTTACCATTTTCTTCTCCCGGGCTGCCCTGAGAATTCTGTCTCTTTGTCATTGATTTTTGATAATTTTAATACAATGTGTCTTGGTGAAGGCCTTTTTGCGTTGACTTCTTGAATTCCAAGCTCTAGCTCATTCCTTAGATTTGGGAAATTGTTCACTGTTTGTTTGAAAAAGCTTTCTAGTCTCTGCTCCTTTTCCTCACCTTTGTAATGCCCATTATTCTTATGTTTCCTCTCCTGATAATATCAACTAGTTCTTGAATTTCTCTTTCATTATTTTTCATTCTTCAATTTCTCTCTTCTTCCTTCTTATTTATTTCCAGATTTCTGTCTTCGATATCACTGATTCTTTCCTTCATTTGTTGACTCTATTTCCCAAGTTCACTATTTCATTTTCGTCTCTTGCAGTGTGTGTGTGTGTGTGTGTTTCATCTCCAGAAGATCTATTCTGTTCTTTTTGAGGGTTTCAATCTCTTTGCTCTGCTCATCTAGGTGTTTTTACAGTTCCTGAAATTGTTGATATGATTCATTTCAGAATTCACTGTTTTTTTTTCTGAAGTACCATGCTGAATTGTCTGTCATTTAAATTGCATATTTTTATGTCTGTAAGCTTATAATCTGAAGATTTTTCTCTTTCTTTCTGAAATGCCTTGTCATATTGGTTTGTGGTGTTTAATGGACTATTTCTCCACATGGGCATTAATGGAAATGTATTCTGCTTTTTTCCCAGAAAGATTTATTATATAAATGTCTCTCCTTAGCCTGCTGCAAAGAAAGCACTTTTCTTTTGGTTTCCAGTTGGTGGCATCTAAGCCTCTTGGATCCCTGCTTAATATAAAGCCTTAAAAATGCCTTTTTATTTTCTGATAGATATTTAATACAGCTCGCTACCCTCAGTTTCAGTCTCTGTCAGTGTTAGCAACAGTTTCAGTAGCATTTGCTCAGATTCCTCTGGGGCTCTGTGGTGTTTGGTCTTGGAGGGTATCGGGGGAGAGGCCCTCTGGTTTGGAGGCATGGGGCTGCAGCACAGCCTCGGTTTTGCAACCACAGCTGGTATAAATCAACTGTTGTTTTTCTGTCATCCCACTTCTCAGCCTTCTGCCCTGATGACTGGGCCCTGCCGCCGGCCGCAGGGAGCTCACAGCTTTCCCAGGCAGGACTGTTCAGGGAACTTGCTGCAGAAACTCGCTGCACATTTTCCCCTTCCCCTCCTCCTGCAGGGAGCTCTGGTGGCTGCGAGAAGCAGCTTCTTTATTTCTCCCAGTCCACCGCCCAACACTCAGGGTTCTGAATTGTGGCAGCTCTTATGCTCAGACCCCATGCTCAGATGTGCTGGTGTGAAGTTTGGGCGTTTTTTGTTGAGTTTTAGGTGTTCAGCTTATTGTTGTTTCAAGGGGAGAAATCTGGAGATGTCTCTCACTCTGCCATGTTTCCAAAGATATCTTGTTTTCTTATTTATCCAGCCACCCTACAACTTTTGGTTGGAGCATTTAATCTATTTACTTTTAAAATAATTGTTGGTACACATATAATTATTGGCATTTTGTGATTCATATTTTTTATCTTTTTTTTTTCTTTTTCGTTCTTTTTCTTTAACATTTCTCATAGTACTAGTTTGGCCTTGGTGGACTCCTTTAGCTTTTCATTATCTGTGTAGCTCTTTATCTGCCCTTCAATTCTAAATGATAGCTTTGCTGAGTAATCTTGGTTGTAGATCCTTGCTTTTTATCACTTTGACTATTTCATGCCAATCTCTTGGCCTGCAAAGTTTCGGTTGAGAAATCAGCTGACAATCTAACAGGAGCCTCCTTGTAGGTAACTAACTGTTTTTGTCTTGCTGCTTTTAAGAGTCTCTCTTTGTCTTTAACATTTAGCATTTTAATTATGATGTGTCCTGGTAAGGGCTTCTTTGGATTCATCTTGTTTGGGACTCTATACTTCCTGGGCTTATATGTCTATTTCTTTCACCAGGATAGGGAGGTTTTCTGTCATTATTTCTTCAAATAGGTTTTAAATTCCTTGAGCTCTCTCTTTTTCTTCTGGTACTCCTATGATGCAGAAGTTGGTACACTTGATGTTGTCCTAGAAGCCCCTTAAACTACTCTCATTGTTTGGATTCTTTTTTCTTTTTGCTGTTCTGATTAGCTGTTTTCTTCTATCTTATCTCCCAAATATGATTTGATCCTCTGCTTCATTTATCTAATATTGATTCTCTCTAATGTATTCTCCATTTTATTTACTGTATTCTTCATTTCTAACTTTCTTTTTTTGTTTTCTATTTCCATTTTTATGTTTCCTATTTTTTTGTTGTTGTTGTTGAAGTTCTCACTAAGATCATTGAGCATCCTAACCAGTGTTTTGAACTCTGCATCTGGTAGATTGCTTGTCTCCATTTTGTATAGATCTTTTTCCAGAGCTTTGTTCTATTCTTCCATTTGGATCATGCTCCTTTATCTCTTTGCTTTGACAATCTCCTTGTGTTTGCTTCCATGTATTAGGCAGAGCTGCTATGTCTCCTGCTGTTAGTAGCATGGCCTTATGTAATAGGTGTCCTGTGGGGCCCAGTAGCACAGTCTCCCTGGTGATCTGAGCCAAGTGCTCCAGGTGTATCCCTTGCATGAGTTGTGTGTGCCTTCCTATTGTAGTTGAAACTTGATTGCTTTTGGCACATCAATGAGAGAGATTTACTCTCAGGCTGATTGGTTGTGAGGGCTGGCTGTGACTACAGTGGAGGAGCTGTTGTTCAATGGTTAACCGTATGAAGCAAGATTCACTTTAGAAGGGCTCTGGTGCCTGCTTAATCTGGGGAGCCAGGTGTGGGGCTGGAACCCCTCACCTCTCAGAGGGGACCTCCACAGCTGAGCTATTCCTCCTGATTTTTAGTTGCCACATGTGGTTGTGGAACCAGCCAGTTCCACGTCTCCTCCCCTTCTACCAGTCTCACATGGCTCCTTCCATATAACCTTAGTTATAGGACTTCTGCTTAACTAGAGTTCAGGCAGTTCTCAATGATGGTTGTTCCATAGTTTAATTATAAATTTGATGTGGTCATGAGAGGAGGCAAGCACAGTCTTTGCCTTCTGCATCATCTTGACCAGAAGCTCTGAAACTGAGATTTCAACTGCCAGGTTGCAGTCTCAATGCTGCTGCTTTCTAGCTGTGTGCTCTTGGGTGCACTGCTTCTCTAAGGTCAGTTTCTTAATCTACAAAAGTGGAATACTGGTCGACACATCCAGTTCCTAAAGCTGGCATGAGGACTGGGTGAGAGAATGTACATGGAGTGTGCATTCAGTGAGGAACACCTTGCAGGCACTCAGTGGCTCCATAAGTGCTGTGCTTCTAGCCCCTGGGCTGACTTAGGGGAAGGTGGCCTGGTACGGGACTGGATGGCCCACTTCTGGTATTTAGGGCTCCCTGGAGTCTATGGAAAACTGTCTTCTCTGCCCAAACAGAGCTCAAAACCTAGAATTAATCTTGACCCAATTTCTGTGCAGTCAAGCATGTCCTCTGTGTTTGGTTCCTCATTTTGACAGAAAATGGCCTAAAGAATCGTGTCCCTGTGATCTGTAGCCACATCCTCTGATGAGAGCTTGGAACAGAGGCCATGTTCCTTTAGTAGAAAAGTGAGTTAGGGAATCATGCACATATACCTCTATGACTGTCTAGGCCTTAATAGTAATTATTTACAAAGTGTTGCCAAATCACTTTCTGGAGGCCTATTTTAATAGTGCTCATTTGCAGTTAGCACATTGAGTGTTGATATAGAACTAAATGCTGCCTGAGAGAAACAGTTGGATCTACCCACTCTCCAGTAAGCTTATTCAAAGGGCAATCTTCACTTAATGCTCTGTGACATAGAACTGAATTTTACAGCTCCAAGGATTGTATTGGTAAAACAAAAGCCTATACTTTTAAAGTCTAGAAAGATAAATACCAAACTTCTACCAGTAGTTACCTCTGGAAAACATGTTGTGTGGGAGTGTGGGAGTAGGGTGGGGTAAGATACATAAGGAGAGGAGTAAGAAAATACATTTGTATTTTACTCCGGATACTGAAGCAGTGCTTGAATCTGTTATGATGAGGATGTTTCCAGATATTTCAGATATTTCTTGGGTTAAAAAATTTAATAAAATAAGATCAAAGAAAAAATGTACCAAACAGTGTTGTTCCTTGGAATAAACAGGATCATGGAAATAAACACGTGCCTGGTCCTTACTAGACAGAAAAGTAGTTACTCCTTATTGAGTCCTGATGAGATATCAGGTGTTATTAGACACTCTTATTGAGTGACCAGATGACCCTCTCGGGTAAGTATTATTTGTCCCATATGCAGATGAGGAAAGTCAGGGTACAGGTGAAACGACACTCCAAGTCCTCACCTATGCATTTCCCAGAGGAAAGCAAAGAACCTCACCAAGAAGACTCTGCCCTCCCTACCTGGGACTCAGAGAGAACTGTGTAGCATGTGTTCACCATTATTGTGAGCAAAATGCCAGGAAAATTAGAAATCCTGCTAATTCTACCTCACTGGAATGAGTCTGGGAGGTGATAAACCTTCCAGAGGAGGAACAGCAGGAGGTCCTGGCCTCAAAGGGGAGCCAGCCAGCTTTCTCCTTTTCAGTGGGCACTCTGAGAACATCCCAAACAGGGGGTCTTGGCAGTTTTGCCTCCAAGGACTGTCCTGCATCTACTGGCCAGGGAATAATGGAGTGGGGGGTCTGAGTAGGGTCCCTTCTCCCCAGAATCTGGGGCTGGCAGCCAGCAAACTCACAACTATCCTCTCCCAAAGCAAAGATGAATGTGTAGGAGCAGCTAGCGGTGTATAAACCACCTACAGGTTATAACTCCCTCCAGCCTGGTTGTGCTGAATTCAGGGCTCTGCTTTTATAGCTAATTCCCTCTCTACTCCCTGCTTCCTCTTCTGCCTTCCCCACAGCTAGAGGCAGATGGATATCTTAACCCTGACTCCACCCCTCATCTTGAAGAGAACAAGTCCTACCGGAAGTGCTGTCCAAGTGGCCATGCCAACCTCAGCTCTGAGACCCCTGTATCCTCCGCTGAGGGCCTGTCTGCCTCTCTTGCTCAGCATCCCTGGAAGTCCCTTGAGACTGTCTCTTTCCCTCCCCCACCCCCAAGCCTCCTAGTCACTGGGTGGCAGATAGCCAAAGACCTCCCACCACTCTTCAGTCGTGTTTACAACCCAATTACGTTGGACTCCTGTGGCTACAGACAGCCAGAGATTTCTCTCATCTTGTTAGGATTCCATGGGCGGGGGGCTTTGGATTCAAGAGTTTAAGGGATTCATCAACACTCTCAGCCTCCGAACCCCACTTGAGTCATTACTCCACCTTGTGGCCATTTCTGGAATTGCACACTAGAAAGGAAAGCTGATCCAGAGAGGCGCTTGGCCCTGCTGATAAGGAGGCCTTGGGGTGGGAGGTGCTTAAAAACAATATCATTGATGGCGATGACGATAACGACTATGATGATGAGTCAGGGAGAGTGAAATCACTTGCCTATTCCCACTTTCAGCTCACGTCATCTCCTCAAAGAGGCTTTCCCCAACAACCATATTTAAAATAAAACCCACCCTAATTAACACTTATCATCACCTAACATATTATTAATTTAAAAAAAATTGTTGATAGTGTAAGCCCCATGAGGGCAGGGACTTGTTTTTTTTCACTGAGATTTCCTCCGTGGCTAAGAGTAGGTACTCAGTAAATATTTGGGGAATGAAGGAGTTAATAAATGAATCCCTTATTTGCCCCTGTGCGCAATAGTCCTCCAACCCTTAGCAAGACAACATATCCTATCCTGCAGACCCAGGTTTGTCTCTAGTGCTGGGCGCAAGCCCCTGTTGGTGGAGATGTGTAAGGACCCCAGGTTCAGCCCTAGCCAGCCTACACTGGTCTTGCCCTTTGTGGTCAAGCCTTTGCCTTCTCACCTTTAGTAGCTGCATCCCTCAGTGTCATTCTCTGAGTCTGGGTGTCTGCCTAAGTCACAGTAGCTTCAACTTACTGACGGCCCACTGTGTGCCAGGCCCTGGGCTAGGCATTTTGTGTGCACTGCCTCTAATCTTCACAGCAACCTGCTAGGTGGGTGTTCCTTACTCCCTTTTTTCAGATGAGAAACAAGTTCAGAGTGATTAGCAATTTTTCACATGTAATTTCTGCCACCCAGTGTTTCTCAAAGATTGTCCCCCATGATACTAATGGGTGGAAAAATAAAGAAAAATTCATGGGAAACAAATAAAGAAGAGTTTCCACAGTGATAAATCTTAGAAAACACTGGATTAAACAAAGCAGGATTTTCATACCAGGATTTCTCAGAACGTTTGAAACACTCATGTGCACTGCCACCCTGCAAGTGGCGAGGAGCGTATAGGGAACACAGCATTTCACAAACTTATTTGACTTTGGAACCTTCTTTTCAAGGAGTACCTCACAGGACATGGCTTGGAATATAATGCCTTCAACCCACAAAACATCAAGACTAGTCTCACTGTTCTGACCAGGAATGTCCAAGAGGTGGGAGGGGACAAGTGCCAAGCATCTCCAGTATGTACTCCATTTGCTCTAACAACAACTTAATGAAGGATGACTCATTATTCTCATTCAGATGGGGAAACTGAGGCTCATAGAGGCAACGAGATTTGCCCTGTGCTGCCCCACGGATGTTTAGAGCAGATGGAGTGTGACTCTTCACCATGATGACAAGGGTGGAAACAACGATGGAGGCTCCTTGGGAACTTGGAGGCTGATCTGTGGCCTTTCAGGGAGGAGCTGGGGGTGATGGTGAAGCTGTGCCCAGCCTCTGAGGGACGCCTCCCAACTCTGACAAACACCTATGGTTGTTTACAGCCCACCACACTCCTGCAGATCACATTCTTGGGATGCTCCTGCAGTTTTAATTAAATGCTATGTATGGCGGCTCATTAAGGAGAAAACTGTTGTTCTATTTCTAAGTAATCTCAGGACTCCTCACTATTTTTACTGCTCCAACAACATTGCAGAAAATTTTATAGTATTTGAGTTTGGTATTTTCTCTGAGCCTGGCAGGATCTCCAGGCTGGGGTTGAGAGACCAATCTCTCTGCTCTAAGGACTCTTCGTTGCTGCACCGTGGATCTACCTGCCTCAGGCCCCACCTCTACCTGGGCCTCTAAAACACCCTCCCCTCAGGGTCAGCCTTCTCATTACTTGCTTGAAGTTCTCCTTATCCAAAGAAATTTGCCTCACTTTGGAGCTCCAATACACACCATTTGGCAGTTTGTTCCATGTTTTATTCCCAGTGCTTTTCTGTGAAACAGCCTATTAACAATATTGGCTTATCCTGACATAGCACTTACCATGAACTGGGCTCCTAACCTATATTAACTTGCGGGATCCTCGCAACCAACCTATAAGTACTGTTATTATCCCATTTAACAGATGAGAAAACGGAAGCAAAGGGAGCTTAAATCACGTGCCCAATATCACAAACTACTAATCGGTGAAGCCAGGATTCAAACACAGGCAATATTTCTGCTCTTAACCACTATTTCATTCCATCTGCTAATAAACTCCAGGCCTGCTCTTAGTAATGACGGCTTGATTGGCTGCCTACCTATGTCTCCAACCGTCACCTGACCCTAGATTCCCATCACCTGGATTGGCATCACCTATAGCAGGTTGTATTTTCCAAAGATGATGCAACAGTATGTCTCATCTCACATGCTCTTCCGGGACCTGCCCACTTCCTCTCCTCCCTGAACCCAAGCAGATCTTTGCAACTGCCTTGACCAAGAGCATATAGATGAGTGACACCATCTCAAGCTAGGTAATAAGAATGCCATGCTTTCCTGTCTTCTCTTCAGGGATTCAACTGCCATTTATGAGGAAGCCCAAATAATCCCCAGAGAGACCCATGTGGGAGGAGCTGGCACTCCAGCAAGCTCCTGTATGACAACCAGCACCAACACACCAGCCAGGTGTGCCACTTTGAAAGTGATCCTCTAGTCCTAGTTGAGTCACCCCAGCTAATGCTATGGGGAGCAGAGGCAAGTTCCCACCAAGCCTTACTCAAATGTCAGATTTCTGAGCAAGATGAATGATTATTGTCATTTTCACCAGAACACCTCTGCACCTGTCTCTTGAGGCATTTGGTGACTCTGGGTGGTCGTCCCTGATGCAGCTTATTTTACTACTGGGTTCTGTCTGCCAGACCAGACCTCCTCCAGGCTACTTTGTCTCCACCATTCCTGCTCTATGTAATAGAGAAGTAGAATGGCCAATGCTTTTCCATCCACCCATCTCACTGCAAGGAACAGGACACTATGGACTGAATCCAGCTGCCACCTATTTTCCCAGCAACTGAGATCTAGTCTCTTCATGCCAAGGACCCAGTTTTCTAGGTGATGGCGTTGATTCCAATCTATTTTCTAGTTTACAAATTCTCACTTCAGTACTGCTTAAATCTGCTATTTGCTCCTTCTACGGAATTTTTTATTTCAATTATGTTTCCATTTATGGAAGTTATAGTTATTTTGCCAATTGTGCAGTCAGTTTTGAAAGCTCTTCATTGCTTCATCATACTTTCAATCCCCTTTTAATTTTTTAAGCATATTAAACACACTAGTTTTTTACTCAGTATCTGATGATTACGATAGTTTTTATTTTTGGTAATCTGATTTTTCAATTTGTTTTTTCTAATAACTCTTGCTCATGGTGATTTGTTTCCTTGTGTGTCTAGAGATTTTAAACCGTGAGCTCATGTTGTTTGCAATTTTATCTGTGAGAATGCTTTAAGTTCAGTATGTTCCTGAGAAAAATATTTTTGTTTGCTTCTGCAAAGCTCCTGGGGGCACAACTAATCTGGACTCACTGACACATTTCACATAGTTTTTTTTTTTAGATTAAATATGAAGCTCCAAGGACAAGCCACCATAGCCACATTTGGATTTTTCCAGGTGGCTTAGGTCCACTTTTTCTGCCTTAATAGAAGTATTTTGAAAGAAAAGTTTGCACTCTTATTCCAGTGCCTGCATTTTAACCTGAGTTTAGTTTTCCTAACCGCTTCCTTTGTCACTAGAGGTACCCAAGACAACCTTAGGGAGCAGGGTACCTGTGGAGGAGAAGAGGCCACTAGAAATGGAGGAGTAAGAGTTAAAAGATCCAAAGAAAACAAAAGATAAATATTTTTATGAAAAAGAAAAACTGGGTTTGTATTCATTGACAGAAAAAGATTTCATGTAACTAGCAACTATGGTTTTTTCTAAACCATTTAGCAATTCTCACTGCTATATCAATAAGTTAATTACCACTGAATTTTATCTTTTCTTGAAAATACATTCCTCAATCTGACAACAATTGATTAACATGTACTTTAGTTACAACAGGTCTTAAGAAGCAATTCTCAAGAAACCCATTCCTTCGGATATCTGAATTAACTGCAGTCTTTCGGTTTTTCAGCATTCTTACCCAGCTGGCTCATCTGCACGTGTGTGGCTTGACAATCTCTTTATTATAGCTGATGTATTCATTAGCTGTTGCTACAATTAATACCATTTAACAAACCACCTGAAAAACCAGTGACTTTAAACCATGAACATTTAAAAAGTGGGTCCATGATTTAGACTGGGCTTAGCTGTGTGATCTTCTGGCCTCATCTGAATTTATCCACATGTCTGGAAGTGAATTGGCTGATACAGGCTGGCCTTGTTTAGGAGGACTGGGATGATTTGGTTCTGCTCCACATGTCTTTCATCTTCCAGCAGGCTGGCCTGGGAATGTTCTCATGGAGGGAAGAGGTTCAAGAGGATTTTTTAAGGCCCAGCTTTGTCTCACCTATGAATATCCCATTGGACAAAGCCAGTCACATGACAAGCCCATAGTCAAGGGATGGATAGAACTTCACCCAGGTGAGAACACACAAAATAGTTATATGGAAAAGGGTGTGAATACAGAAAGTGGTAAAGAATTGCAACCAAATGATGCCATCTCTCACAGCTGGTGTCCAGGCAGTCTTCTGCAGGAAGCATGTGAGGCAGCTGGTTTAATGGGCCATCAGGTGTCCCTCAGGCACTGGGATGTACAGAACTGTTATTCTTCTTCCTCAATTCTATTTGGTCTTTGGCTTCGGAGTGGAGTTGTCTTACTCTCTCCCTACACTCCTGCCCCAGGTGAAAACTATGGGTAACACATTTTTAGTTTTCAGTGGCCACCTAGGAAGGCAACAGACCAGCAGGGCCAATCTTCCTGGGGCCAAAAAATCCACTCCTGATTCAGGCCAGAGAAGCTACTCAGGTCTCTGGATGTATTGCTGAAAATAAAATGTGGCTGGAGTTCAATCACTTATAAACTGAACATCATTTCCTGTTTAACTGAAGATATCTTAAATAGATGACCCGGAGAAAACCTATCAAATCTTCCGCTTGTCAATACCATGCCAAGGAAAGAAACATAAATCAGAGAGCATTTATGAGAAATTGTGCAAGGATGCTGCAAAGCTC
The DNA here is from genome assembly GCF_902729225.1 of Pteropus medius. Lineage (NCBI taxonomy): Eukaryota > Metazoa > Chordata > Mammalia > Chiroptera > Pteropodidae > Pteropus > Pteropus medius. Next base: position 17,663,142 of record NW_024354503.1, on the reverse strand, counting down.
AAGGTCAGGGGCCAGGCCATCCACTTGCCTTCTATGCACCCAGAGCACACACTAGGGCTGGGACATGAGTTATGTGCTTAATTAGTGACCACTGGCCTTGGCTTCATAAGCAGAGAACACACTCGTGACATTATGGTGCAAAGATTAGGGCCAAGTGGGTATAACCTGGGAAAGGAGACCCTCAAGGACTTTTGCTCTGAATCTTTCATATAGGGTATATTTGTCAGAACTATCATGAGAACAAGTGTCTGCAATCTAACTCAAGGTAGCTTTAAAAAGATGGGGGATTTATTGCTTCATGTAACCAAATAACTTAGGCTGGACTCAGGAATACTTGGAATCAAAAATTTGACTGTCAGTAGCTCTGTCTCTTCCCTTCTCTCTTCTCTGCTTCCCAGCTTTTCTCTGTATAAACTCTAATCTCATTGACCTTTTTTCTTCAGGTTGCAGGTGGAGGGTGGGGAGACCACCTCACAGATGTCAGCTGATCAAAGAGGAAAGGGTTTTCTCTTATGAAATCTTGTTTAAAAATCCTAGGAAAGGTTTCTGATTGGCCAGGCCTATATCATGTGCTCAATGCTAGGCTGATGTTTGTACCTGGAGTTGGGGGTGCTAGGTAGGAATGGAGCCTACGATCAGCAGTTCCCACCAGAACCATATGGTTTGCAGGAGCATTTCCAGAAGATAAGGATACTATCCTGGGCAGAACTAACCATAATGTCCATCACAGAGGGCAGAATCAATCTAATATAAGGGACAACTTTGCAGGCAGGGTCTTACCTATATGTCTCACCTAGCTTATGGGTGATGAGCACAAGTGTGAATTTTAACTCACCCTTTTCCTGAGGGGAGCCTGGACTGAGATTAGTGAAACATTAATAGGGGAAAGTAGACAGGAACCATCATTTTCTTTTCTTTTTTTTTTTATGAAATTTGCTTTTAATCTTTTCTCTATACATTTATACATATATAATTTAAAACAAAAGTTGGGATCACATTGCTTTCTGTAATTTCTGCAGTTTGAATTCTATCTTATTTATAGAGAACATCATATCATGAGCAAACTATTGTACTGTCAAGTATTTTCAAAAACATCATTTTTAATAGTTCACAATGTTTCAGCAAGTGAATTAACTATAACTTATTTAACCAGCTTCTGAACATTTAGATTATGTCCAGTATTTTACTGTCATAAAATATAGTTTGTTGAAATCCTCAGTAAGAACTTTTTTCCCTGACAAGGATTATCTCCTTGGAATGCATTTCTAGGGTGCAATTACTGCATCAAAGGGCATGAAAAGTCCTTTATTCTCTAGAAAGCTTGGACAACCTTTTTTTTCTTTACATTGTACAATTCAATGAGTTTTTTCAATTATAGTTGGCATACAATAATATACCAATTTCAGTTGTACAACCTAGTAATCAGAGATCCGCATAACTCACAAAATGGTCACCCTACTAAATCTAGTTCCCCTTTTCTCCCTTACATATTTATTATAACATTATTAACTATCTTCCCTATGCTACATTCTACATCTCCATGTCTATTCTGTGACTATCCATTTGTACCTCTTAATCCCTTTGCCTTTTTTTCCCACCCTAACCCCATTCCCACCTAGTAGCCCTCAAAATATTCCTTGTATCTAAGTTTATTTCCGCTTTTGTTGTTGTTGTTGATGATTTTGTTCTTTAGATTCAACATGTATGTGAAATCATGTGATATTTGTCTTTTTCTATCCTTCTCATCTCATTCAGCGCAATACCCTCTAGGTGCATCAAGGTAATATCTTTCTCCATCCCTTTTCTTTTAGTCTCTATGTGTCTTTTAATCTGAAATGAGTCTCTTGTAGGCAGCATATGTAAGGGTCTTGTTTTCTTATCCATTCAGCCACTCTATCTTTTGGCTGGAGTACTTAATTCTTTTCCATTTGAGGTACTTATTGATAGGAAAGTAATTATTACCATTTTTTATTACTGTTTTTAATACATTTTTTTGTTTTCTTGAAGAAGTCCCTTCGACATTTCCTGTAATACTGGCTTAGTGTTGATAAATTCCTTTAGCTTATTTTTGTCTGGGAAGCTCTTTATCCGTCCTTCCACTCCAAATGATAGCTTTGCTTGGTAAAGTATTCTTGGTTGTAGATCCTGGGTTTTCAGTACATGGAATATTTTGTGCCAAGCCCTTCGGTCTAGTATGGTTTCTTTTGAGAAATCAGCAGCTAGTCTTATGGGTGCTCCCTTGTAGGTAAGTAACTGCTTTTCTCTTGCTGCTCTTAATATTCTTTCTTTGTATCTCACCTTTGGCATTTTAAGTACGATGTGTCTTGGTTTGAGCCTCTTTGAGTTCCTCTTTCTGGGGACTCTCTGAGCTTCCTGGGGTTGTATGTGTATATCCTTCACCAGGTGAGGGAAGTTTTCCATTATTATTTCTTCAAATAGTTCTTCAACATCTTCTTGTCCTTCAGGTACTCCTATGACAAATATTTTTATATTTAATAGTGTCCTATAGGCTCTTAAATTATTATTATAGCTTTGGCTTCTTTTTTCTTGCCATTCTTATGAGTGTCCTCAGCTTCCCCCTTCTCTATATTGGTGGTTCAATCCTCTTCTTTATCCATTCTAATTTTTTTTCCCTCTAATATACTCTTCATCTCAGATAATGTGTTCTTCATTTCTGACTGGTTCCTTTTTATAATTTCCATTTCCTTTTTTATGTTTTTTATCTTTTTGTTAAAATTACCATTGAATTCATCTATACTTCCCCTAAGTTCATTGAGCATCTTTATAACCAGTGTTTTGAACTCTGCATCTGTTAGATTGCTTGACTCCATTATTTCTGGATCTCTGTTCTGTCCTCTCATATGATTTCTGTTTCTTTGTCTTCCCATTTTGGTTGCCTTTCTGTGTCAGTTCTTATGTACTAAGCAAAACTCCTAAATTTCCCAGTTTTATTAGTGTGGATTTGTGTAGTAGGTATCCTGAGAGGGGTTCAGCTGTGGTCCAAACAGCTCAAGCCTCTACCCCTCCAGGGCTATCTGTTAAGATTCAGCCAGCAATCCCCAGATGCTGTGCTTATAGTTGCCTCAAAAGACCACACCAGAAACCGAGGCCAGTTGCCACCAGTGTGAGTCTAGACATTGCTCAACAAAGAGCACCTGACTTGCTGAGGATACACCAGGATTGGCTTGGGTAGGGCCGCGATTTGGGGGAAGTGGAGTTTTAGGGAATGCACTGAGTGGAGAGTCCTCTGTTATCCAGTTTGATGACATTTCAGCTATGGCGGCACTGTGTCATCTGCACACTGGGAAGGGGGAGGGCTCAACAGAGGAACAATAGATACTGCCAGGAGAGACCCTAGCCTCTGGACCTCGTTCCAACAATTCAGTGTCCCCCTGTAAGTCCCTGGTGCTCTCTGTGCAGCTGAACAGTGCTGGTGCTCAGAACAAGCAGGTTCACCACCGGAGAGTCTGCTAGAGGACATGGCCCCTTTAAAAGGCATCTGTAGCTACTGGCTGCTGCTGCTATGGCTTCTGTCTCACTCAGAGCTTGGGACTGGACAGCCTCGATTTGTCACCTTATCCTACCTCCTCCTGTTGCAAGGTGAAGTCTTATTTCTCTCCCTAGTTGTAGGGCTTGTTCACCTAGATCTCAGGCAACTTTCCTTGCTGTTTGCTTCGTGTTTTGTCACAACTTTGATTTGGTTACAAGAGAGATGAACAAAGCCTCTATCGGCTATGCCATTTTTTTCTCCTTCTGGAACCATCATTTCTTAAGTGTGCTAAGTACTGTATAAGATGCTTAAAAAGTATTCTTTTGATCAGAGAAAAAAATGGCGTAGATGATAAAGATTCTGTTCATCCCTCTGGCGACCAAATTAAAGTTGTAACGAAAACAAGGAGCAGCAGCAAGGAAAAATAGCCTGGGATCTTGATGAACAAGCCATACAACTATGAAGAGATTTAAGAAAGCACCCTGTAACTGCAGAAGGTAGGACGGGGCGAGGACGCAAGGCTGCCCATCCGGTGTAGCTGAGTGAGATGGAGGCTGCGGCAGCAGCAGCAGCAGCAGAAGCCTCTTAAAGGGGCTGCAACTGCGAGTGGATTTTCTCGGTGACGGAACTGCTCACTCTGAGCACCAGTGCCCATTCGGCTGCATGCAGAGGGCACCAGGGACTTACAGGGGAACATTGTCAGAGTGAGGGCCGAGGGGAGACTCAATCAGTACAGAAGTGCTGGCAGTATCCATTGTTCCCTGTTGAGCCCTCTCCCCTACCAGTGTGCTGGACACAGCGCCGCCATAGTTGTGGTGTCATCAAACTGGATAATAAAGGTCGCTCTGCCCAGAGGATTCCCTGAAACCCCACCTCCCCCAACTCAGGCTCCACCCAAGCCACATCTTGGTGTATCCTCAGCGAGTCAGGTGCTCCTTGCTGAGACTCACACTGGCGGTGGCAGCTGGCTTCAGTTTCTGGTGTGGCCTTTTGAGGCAACTTTATAAGCACAGCATCTGTGGATTGCTTGCTGAATCATAACAGTGGCCCCAGAGGGGTAGTGGCTTGGGTTAAATGTGGCCTGCAGCTGAACCCCTCTCAGGACTGTTGCTGGACACCTACTACAAAAATCCACACTAATAAGACCAGGAAACTTAGGAGCTTTGCTTAGTACATAGAAACAGACACAGAAAGGCAGCCAAAATGGGAAGACAAAGAAGCAGAAACCATATGAGAGAACAGAACAGAGATCCAGATATAATGGAGTCAAGTAATCGAACAGATGCAGAGTTCAAAACACTGTTTATAAAGACGCTCAATGAACTTTTGGGAAGTGTAGAGAACTCCAACAAAGAGATAAAAATGGAGATTATAAGAGGGAACCGGTCTGAAATGGAGAACACATTATCTGAGATGAGAAGTATATTAAATGGAATAAACAAAGTGTATTAAAAAAAGGATCAAATGCCCTATCTAGAGGATGAGAAAGCCAAGGACACTCAATCAGAATGGCAAGAAAAAAGATGCCAAGACTATAAAAATAATTTAAGGAGCATATGGGACACTATTAAGGTTTCAAGTATCCATCTGATTGGAGTAACTGAAGAAAATCAAGATGTTGAACAGCTGTTTGAAGAAATAATGATGGAAAACTTCCCTAACCTGGTAAGGGAAATGGACAGAAAACCCCAGGACGCTCAGAGAATTCCAAAAATCAGGGATCCAAAGAGGCCCACACCAAGACACATCATAATTAAAATGTCAAAGGTTAAATACAAAGAAAGAATATTAAAAGCAGCAAGAGAAAAACAAATAATTACATATAGGGGAATACCCATATGACTGGCAGCTGATTTCTCAAAAGAAACTATGCAGGACAGAAGGGCTTGGCAAAAAATATTCAACAAGGTGAAGACCCAGGATCTATAACCAAGAATAATTATATCCAGCAAAGCTATCATTTAGAGTTGAAGGACAGATAAAGAGCTTCCCAGACAAAAATAAGCTAAAGGAATTTATCACCACCAAGCCAGAATTACAGGAAATGTTGGAGGGACTTCTTTAAGAAGAAAAAACATGTATCGAAAACAGGAATAAAGAATGGTAACAACTACATTCCTAGCAATAAGTACCTTAAATGGAAAAGAATTAAGTGCTCCAACCAAAAGACAGAGTGGCTGAAAAGAAGACCCCTACATATGAAAAAGAAGGGAATGGAAAAGATATTGCTTTGATGAACCTAGAAAGTATTTAAGTCAGACAGAGAAAGATAAATACTATATGATTTCACTTATATGTGGAATTTAAGGAATCAAAAGAACAAACTAATCGAAAACAGACTCACAAATATAGTGGACAATTTGGTGATGGACACAGGGGAGGCGTTTTGGGGGGCTGGGAGAATGGGGTGAAGGGTTAAAGTAGTATGAATTAGTAGCCGATGGATGGTCATGGGGATGGAGAGCACGGCATAGGGAATGCAATTAGCATCAATACTTTGGCTAGATGGAGGGTCAGGGGAGGGAGGGAGCAATTGGGGGATCATTTTACTAACTATATAGATGTCTAACCAATGTATTGTATAATTGAAACTAATTAAAATTTAAAAATAAAAAAAGTATTCTTTCTTTCACATGTTATATTGACCACCTGAGGGATGTATTCTTGCCCCATTTTATAGATGAGGAATGCTGAGACCCAGAAAGGGCAAGTGAGTTACCCAAGGTCACACAGTGGTGGAGTGGACACTTTAAACAAGCCTCTCTGACATGCCCCCGCCAAATAATCTAACCGTACTTTGAAAGCCTTTCTAATCCCCAGCAATTCCACTACTAGGTATTTGCCATTGAGAAATGAGAGCTTATGTCCATCAAACAGTATGCATAAGAATGTTCGCAGCAACTTTATTCATAATGGCCCAAACTAGAAACAAGCCAAGGTCTATCAACAACAGAATGGATAAATAATTTATGTCATATTTACACATGGAACACTACCCAGCATTGAAAATGAACAAACTATTGTTACACGCAACATGAATGAATCTCACAGATGAAGAAATCAGATACAAACAAAAGTATACTCTGTGAGTCCCTTCGCATGAAGTTCAAGAACAGGCAAAACTAATCTTGGAGGGATCAAAATAGTGATTACATCTGGGGTGGGATAGAGACTGGGAATGGGCACCAAGAAGTCTTGGGACGTGCTGGAAAACTGTTACACAGGTGGGTCCATAGATGAGAACTCATTAAGCTGTGCACTTAACATCTGTGTACTTTATTGTATGTATATCATCTCTAGATTTTTAAATAAGAACTATTCATTTACTACTTATTTACAAGTTTCATTGATTGAAGTTCCAATCCTTTCAAATATGAATTTAATTAATTAATTAATTCAAGAGAGAACCCAAGGAATCTCCAACCATGTTCAAGGTAGAAGCCCCTATTAGGTGCTTTAATGAGACCTCACTTGAGAAACGACTCTGGGGTTGCCCCATATCTCTTGTTCCAGCTCCCAAATTCCAACACATCCTCCAGTTTTAAAGGGGCCGCCTCCTTTTCTGGGCTCAACAATGATGGCAAGTTGTGCTTAGGGATGCCCACCTCAGCACACCAGCCTGAACCATGTAGCACTTGTGCGACCAAGACGTGCTGGAGCTCCCTGGGAGAGCTGAGGATACCTGAAAGAGGCAAGATGTAGAGAGATTAGTCCCTCCACAGCTTCTCCTGAAAGAGGACCATTAGTACAAATATCTTCATAGAAGGAAAAGGAACCAGACAAGGATCATGTCTACAGTGGCCACATCGTGATGGGAAGGAGGCTGTCTTGGGCTTGCATCGCAAGTTGGCTAGTTCCTTACTTACCAGCTGGGTGACTTTGATCCTACCCATTTCAACATCCTCACCAGAAAATGGACCTAAAATACCTACTCATAGTGTTATCTTGCGTTAGACATCCAAAGGAGACTTTGTAGGATTAATCTAGTTTCTATGGTGCCTTTTGTGTGGATTACGAAAAGAGGAACTCTTCTTCAAGACATTTTACTGCCATCCACTGGAAATTTATCATAATATACTGATTTTCTTAGAACGAGATACACCATCTGTTATAAAATGGTCAGAGTTAGCTTCAAATCTACAAGGTCTCCAATGTGACTGATAACCACTAGGGTTGTGCAGTGCACAACCTGAACAATCATCTATAATATCCTTGTTTGCACAATATGAGACATTATGAAAATATAGGAGGTTTGCTTTATTTCTCTGGCCAGGAGCCTTAGGTTAGCTTCTTCATTCTTGCAGGGCATTATTCTTACTATGGACTATATTGTGTCTGCCCCAAATTCATATGTTAAAACCCTATTTGTAGATGAAGTCTTTGGGAGATAATTAGGTTTATGTGAGGTCATGAGGGTGGGGCCTTCATGACGGGGTTAGCATCCTTATAAGAGAAAGAGACACCAGAGCTCTCTTTCTGCCATGTGAGGACATAGCAGGAGGACAGCTAACCACAAGCTAGGAAAAGAGCCCTCATCAGGAACTAACCATAGCAGCACCTTGATCTCAGACTTCCAGCTTCCTGTGGAAAATAAATTTCTGTTGTTTAAGCAGCCCAGTCCATAGTATTTTGTTATAGCAGCCCAAACTTAGACATATTTTGGTACCAAGATATGGGATGCTACTATAACAAATAGCTAAAAATGTGGAAGTGACTGTGGAATTAGGTAATGAATTGGAACTGGTAGATTTTTGAGTTGCATTCTGGAAATATGGGCATTAAGGTTGATTTTGGTGAGGTCTCAGATGGAAATGAGGAACATATTATTGGAAACTAGAAGAAAGGCATGATCATTGTTATAAAGTGAAAAAGAGCTTGGATGGTCTGTCTTCTAATATTTTGTGGAAGGTAGACTTGTGAAAGATTAAATGAGATCCTTAGCTGGGGAGATTCCTAAGCAAAGCATTGAAAGATTGGTTTGATTCCTTCTGAATGCTTATAGTAAGATGCGAAAAAAGAAAGATGAATTGAAGAAGCAATTGTTAAGCAAAAAGCAACCGAACTTGAAGATATGAAAAATTCTCAGCTTATCCATATTGCAAAAAATGAGAAATTGTGTTCTGAAAAGAACACTAATGGTGTGGTTGAACAACCATTTGATAAAAAGATCATGGTTGTGACTCATGGACTTAATCAGCCATTTTAACAGAAGCCAAGAATAGAGATGAGATTATATCACAATGGTACTGCCAGTATGAACTAAGGGGGAAGAAAAATAAGATGAAATGAAGGTAAGCTGTTCGACTTCTTAGATAATCCTACAGGACTGGGTAAAAGACCTATTTGACTATAGGAAATGTGCTATTCTTCAAGAAAAGAGAAGATCAACCCCAAGGCAATTCAGAGATCAGCAGGACCACCACTTCAGATGGCCAGATGGACCCTAACCAAAACCTGGAAGCCAGAACCCCCTTACTGAGATGTGGGACTGAGAGCAACCTATGAAACTTTGCGGATGGAGCCACCCAGATGTTTGGGGACACCCCACTTAGCAGAGGCACAGGGGTGGAGCCCCCAGAAAGCAGAGCATTGAACCAAAGAGAATTATTCTTAAGACTTAAGATCTAGTAGAGCTTGCTTTGCTAAGTTTTAAACTCACTTGGGACCCATCACCCCTTTCTTCTTCCCTGTTTGTCTCTTTCAGAATGGGAATGCCCATCCTGTGCCCGGCCCATCATTGTATTTTGGAAGCACATAACTTCTCTGAATTCACAGGTTTATAGCTGGAGAGAAATTTTACCTCAGAATGAATCGATCATATAGGCGTTTCACTCATATCTTATTTAGATGATATTTAGATAAGATTGTAGACCTTAGATCTAGGCTTAGTGTTGATACTGGAAAGAGCTAAGACTTTGGGGATTGGAATGGAATGAATATAGTTTGCATGTGAGAAGGACATAAATTCTAGGAGGCCAGCAGTAAAATAGTATGGGTCGAATATTTGTGTCTCCCTAAAATTCATATGTTGAAGCCCTAGTGATGGTGTTTGTAGGCAGGGCCTTGGGAGGTAATTGGGTCATGAGAGTGGAGCCCCCATGATGAAATTAGTGTTTCTATAAGAGAAAGAGACACCAGAGCTCTCTCTGCCATGTGAGGACACAGAAATAAGGAGGCTGACTACAAGCCAAAAAGAGAGTTGCCTCTAGAACCCAACCATGCTGGAATTCTGGCCTTGAACTTCCAGCATCCAGAACTGTGAGAAATAAATTTCTGTTGTTTAAACCACCAGTCTATGGTATTTTATTACAGCAGCCAGAGCTGACAAAGACAGGTCTCATTATCTGTTAAATAAGTGACTTTCCCTAAAGAATGTAGAGATAATTGCTTAAGTTATTATCCCTCTCAGGGACATTTACATTCTAGAGTCTAAACTCAAACCCCCAAGAGTGAAGTGCTCATGATGGGCCTTTGAGCAGTGTGACAGTCAATGGGTAGAAATGTCTTTGAGGGAGATGGGCAGTGGGAGATTTGCCACTCCCTGAGGCAGCCGCCCTCCCTCACCGTACTGTGCAGTTAATACTCTCTTTATCCACACTCGAAGATGGTCTTGGCTCTGGGTTCTTAGGCCCTGCTCTCTGGGCAGGAGTCTGATCTTGCAAGATGCAGGGGTATTAAAGTCCCCCAAATAGGAGTTTCCATCCCTGAATCCTCCCTCTGGCTATAAAATTAGACCTGCTTATTTCAAGGAAGCCATCTGGCAGGTGGGAGGAGTAGAGAGTAGGCTCTGACCCCTCTGGGGACACCTGGCTTAGAAACAATAAGGAAAGTTATCCAGTAGGCTTCAATGCATTTTCCTCCCCCACAATTTCTGCTTTAGCATTTTGGGAGGAAAAAGGGTATTCTGGTGATGAAAGTATGTCCTGCTAAGAGAACATGGCTGCCACTGTAGGGGCTAGATCTCTGGGGAATCCACAGTCTCCCAAGCTCTATAGGGCTTTGCTGGCCAGGGCTCAGGCTGAGCACCTTCAGTCCCTTGTTCACATGGCATCTCCCATGAATTCCCCAGTTTGTGGGCCATGCGGGGACAAGGACATAGAGGAAAACATCCCCATCCCTACCAGGAGCCCATAGCCTGTTGTGGGACTCAGGCTTATAGACAGACAAATCAGTACCAAAGGTATATCAGAAGTCCTATGAGAGAAACAATGGGACTGTGGGTGCTGCGGGGATGCAGGTAAGAGCAAGTAACTCCTCCTGGACACTCAGGAGGGCTCCCAGAGGAGGTCACATCTGAGCAAAGTTTTACAGGATAAGTCAGAGTTCATGAGGCAAAGAGTTGGTGTGGGTATAGCCAAGGGCCTTGGGGGAGGGTCTGGCAATGACTAGACTAGACCCCTAGGCAGGGGCAAGAGCCCTAAGGGCCTGTGGACAGCACTGAGCTGTTTGGATTTTATCCAAAGTAGGTGTTGGGAGTCATAGAAGATTTCAGCAAAGTCAGGGATGACTTCTCCAGTGAGGAACGATGTGTGCTCACCTGAAACCTGGGCTCTCCCAAGAAGGAGCAGCAGGGCTCTGAGCCCTTAGAGTTTCCTTCATTGGGCTTGGCCTCCTGGAACATGGAGGCCTTACTGACTCTGGTGGCTGGGCCTTAAACATCCACCTTGGCCCTGGACCATGTTCTGTGTAGGTTTAGGCTCATATTTGCTACAGGTTCTTAAATACCTTCAAGTCTAGAAACCTTCAGTGTGCCTCTCTAGTAACAGCTCAGGTAGGGGGAGGTTAAGCTCAGCTGAGGTGGGAGACTAAAAGTCTAGGATGAGGACAAGACTTGTCCACCCTGATGGAAGGCTGGAAGGGAAGGAGGTGGAGGGTATCCCTAGTGCATCTCTGGACATGAGTCTAAGATCGAAGCCAGTGTCAGAGGACACAGCAGCTTGGTAGAGGCCAGTGTTGGCCATCCAGGGACTAAGCAGAGGTGTAAGTACATCTTTAGAACAGTGGGTCTTGATTCTCTATTTATCTTTGGAATTAATTTAGGCTTACAGTGTTAGGATCTAAACTTAGCATTGGTATCTGTTGAGACCGCATCTTTGTGGAAAAGGAATAGGATCTGCCCTAAAGGAAGTGTCCTTACTTTCTTTTGCAGTCATATTTAAAAGAGCAGAGTCCTAGTCAGAGACCCAGAACTCTGAAGGCTGTGCTTAGACAGCCAGAGAGAACATCCCTCTCTCCCCTGGGGCTTCATACTCCTGGATCCTCCTGGATCATCACCACACAGGGCCTGTTGTCCAGGCAGATGCTCCCAGCAGTGGGAAACCAAGATGGCAGGGGGTGAGGAGAGAAACGGGGCAGGGCACCCCACAGGAGGACAGCTCCTGTAAGCCAGATTAGCCAGTTGCATGCGATGGTCTGGTTTTTTTTTTTCCTTATTGTATCCCCAAGCTGCTAGCAAAGCTTTGCTTAATTGTCCTAGCCTAGGCAATAGTGAAAGAAAATGTGGCCTGATTGGGGAATAGCCTTAAGTGAGACACAGTGCTCCCAGTGTCACCCAAGTGGTGGCACCAGTGATTATAGGTGGAGCCCAGAGGAGGGTGACTCTGGGGACCAGGGGGAGAGATTCAGGTCTCACTGTCTTTTCTCTTCTGATAATTCGCCCTCTCCCAGACAGGTTACTTTGAAGGATCCAAATTGGTTTAATGAGAGATGATGGTTCTTCTATGATCTTAACACATGAGAATCCAGGAAGAGGGGGATCTTTAAAAGAGGAAATCATTATTTCCTATTAAGAAAGTAGCAGAGCTCCTCAACCCACCCACCAGCCAAGGGGTCAGAAGCAGACCTACCCCACACCCAACTACCAGGCTAGGGGTGCAGTTCAAGGCCAGAACTGGATTCTGGCTTGGGGAGGGATGGAAAGCAAGAAACCAAAAGGTCCCAGCCATAACTGGACCAAGTCAGGGTCTCAGGTTCTGGAACAAGACATCCATGCTCTTTTCTCTCCTAAAAATGTCTACATGCAAATATATACACACATGCATAAAGATGCCCAGGCACGCATGCATGCAACACACGTTTTTAACCAAGAGAACATCCTGCTGCCTTCCCTGCTTCGCTCCTAACAGAAAGCCTACGAAGGGACTCTGACTTCCCAATAATCTTGCAAACAAATGAGTTCGACTTTAACTCTATTACTAGGGCTAATCTGCCCCAACTCCCGCCTGATTTACACAGGAAATGGGCTCATTCATTATGGATGGTGTGTGCACTTTGCTGAGTCCTCCAGAGGAATCAGTTAAGCAGTTTGCAGCAACACTTTTCTTAAACAAAGTGAAGGGGCTGAAGGATGTCTCCCTGGAAAAGGTCAGGCCCATAGTAGGAACAGCTAAAGTGCAGAGAGGTCCTGGTTTCCAGAACCATTGGTCCCCACCCCATCCCCACCCCACCCAATGGGCAACTCTGTGCCTTTCACTCCTCCACTCACTGATTCTGCAGATGAGCTTGCGGTCTAAGGCCTCATCTGCCTCGGGTGGCTCCACAACCATTTTGTGTGTAGCCCTTCTTGGTTCACAGGCAGGAGAACAAGGAGTCTCAGGGATGACTTCAGAGGGGTTAGTTCTTCTAGGGCAGTGACTCTCAACCTTCAGGATGCATCAGAATTCTCTGGAGGGCCCGTCAAAACTGAGATTGCTGCTGCCCACCAGCTTCTGATTTACAGATCTGGGTGGGCCTGCGAATTTCATTTCTAACAAGTTTCCGGGTGATATTGATACTGGCACTGCCAGTATGAGAACCACAGTTTGAGAACCACCAGTCTTGCTCCTTACCTGGCTCCAGAACTGCTCTGCAACCTTTTCCACAGGTAATGCTGGAAAACTACATGTGCTTCTTCCTGTTAGATGCTGCTTTCTAGCCACCACTCTCTACTATATTTTATTTCCTTGTCTGTCTGTCCTCCCTGACAATAGAGAATAGAATATGTGTCTTAGGTAACTGTGGATTCCCAAGAAAAGATTTAGCAGGACTCAAAGCACTCAAAAAGCAGTGAATACATCTCTGGGAAGAAGTGGCATTGGAGTGAGGTGGCTTAAAAGAGGGACCACTACTTTTTAATTCTTTATACTGCTATATTGTTTGCATTTCAAAAGGAGAATGACTCATGTATTCTTGTGTGATTAAAAAATTAGGTCGAAAGAGTGAGGATAATAAAAAATTAAGTCGAAAGAGTGAAGACAAGCTACAAACTATGAGAAAATACTTGTAAAAAACACGTCTAATAAAGGACTGCTATCCAAAATATACAAAAACTCTTCAAACTCAATAGTAAGAACACAAAAAGCTTGATTAAAAAAAATAGACCAAAAACTTTAACAGACACCTCACCAAAGAAGAAGCACAGATGGCAAATAAGTACATGAAAAAATGCTCCACATCTTAGGTCATCAGGGAAATGCAAGATAAAACAACGGTGAGATAACAATATACACCTATTAAAATGGCCAAAATCTGGAACATTGACAACGTCAAATGCTGGTGAGGATGTGAAACAACAGGAACTCTTTTTTATTGCTGGTGGGAATGCAAAATGGTACAGATACTTTGGAAGACAGTTTGGTGGTTTCTTATAAAGCTAAACATATTCTTACCATATAATTCAGCAATCAACACTCCTTGGTATTTACCCACAAGAGTTGAAAACTTATATCTACATAAAAATCTGCACATGGATGTTTATAGCAGCTTATTCATAACTGCCAAAATGTGGAAGCAACCAAGATATCTTTCAGTAGGTGAACAGATAAATTAACAACTGTGGTACCTCCAGACAATGGAGTATTACTCAACATAGAAATGAGCTACGAAGCCATGAAAAGACATGGAGAAGACATACATACATATCACTAAGTAAAAGAAGCCAACCCAAAAAGGCTACATACTGTATGATTCCAGCTATATGACATTCTGGAAAAAGTAAAACTATAAAGACAGTAAAAAGATCAGTGATTGCCAGCAGGTAGGGGGAAGAAACGATGAATAGAGGGAAAACAGGATTTCTAGGGCAGTGAAAGTACTCTGTATGATACTGTAATGATAGATACATATCATACATTCGTCCAAACTCACAGAATGTATAACACCAAGAGTGAACGCTAAGGTAAACTGTAGACTTCTGGTGATTTTTATGAGTCCTTATAGGTTCATCTGGTGGAGGGTGTTAATAATAGGGAGGTTATGTGTGTGGGGGGGCTAGGGAAAATGGGAAATTTCTGCACCTTCCTCTCAATTTTGCTGTGAAACTAAAATTGCTCTAAAAAGTATTTTTAAAAAAATGGAAAAAGGGCTATTCATTGGACTAACACGATCTCTTGAATGATACTAACTGCTATTCCACATCCCCACTGAGTCCTCAAATGTGTTTAGCTAATAACATTACTAAGTGCCAGGTGCTGCTGAAAGGGCTTTAAATATACAGACTTATTTAGTCCTTAGAACAACTACATGAGGTGGATACTATTTATTATCCCTGTTCTCTATGTGAAGAAACTAAGGCACAGGGAGGTTAATTGCCTTATTCAAGGTCACATGCCTAATTAGCAGTGGGGGTGATATTCACTCCTGGCAGACTAGTTCTGGGATTTGTGGTTTTATTCTCTGGCGGGGGCGCAGCTGTACCAAGTTATAGACACCTTGAGGATCATGAAAAGACGGAGTCTTATTTATTTACACCTAACTCACATTGTTCTAAAGAAGATTTGAAGGAATGGCTATGTGATTTTGTTATCCAAAGCTCAAGTTGCCTAGAAATGCTACCTTTAATTAAATCTGTGCTAGAAACACAATACAAAAACATAAGCTCAAGCACATGAGCTTACCAAGAAAAAAAAAATCATCAAAGTCGACATGATCAATGGCCTCTGAGATTTTGGTTCATATTGTTTTCTTATGGAATACTGGCAGGCATGCAGCAGCAGGTGCCAAAAGGAGAGAAAAATTTATGGGGGTAAAACTTTAAATACAGAACATTGTATTCATTACCTTGATTTTTTCTGTGCATTGAGAAAAGAGCTGCAGGATTAAGTTTTAGTGGAAGAACCCCTTGGCCCCACTCTCAGAACCCTGAGTTTCTTATCAGCAGAGTTGGAAGTTTCTAGGGTGATGTGAGGTTCAGAATCATCTGAGTCAGCATCTTCAGGGATTGAGGAGGGAGGGGTCTGGCCTATCCACAGGTCATCGCAATGTGCAGCCAGGATTGAGAGACAACAGGAAAGTCCCTTGTAACTTTAGAGTTCTGATTCTCACTCTGAAATACCTCAGTTTTCTAATATTTTATGATCTGATCTCTCTCCCGCAGGCCCGGTGTCCTGGCTTTGCCTATCCTTGCCTATCCAAGATTGAGCTGTGTTGGTGTGGAATTTAATAACCACCTTAGAAGCAGAGCTCAGCTCCCCAGGGATCGGCTTGTTCACTCCATGTGAGGCCGGCAAGTTTATTAATGGTTTCTGATTTTATTTATTTCCTGGCCTCAGAGCTGCTCTTCTGCATGCAGAGAACTCGGCTGTCTGCTGTCTGCACAGCCACAGTTGCCTTGAGCTGGGCCTGGATGGATGGCAAAGTTTAGCCCATCACATTGGCTGAGAAGCTGGTCACCTTCCTTGGGGTGATTTATGAGATGTGGCACAGCCCTGCCTGCACCCGAATGTCTCTCCATGAGCTTTCCCAGCAGAGGACTTCAGGATGGATGGGACAACACAGGCCTCGCCTATAGAAGGCTCCTGAAAAATTCGGTTCTAACTTGGAGGGCTCAGCTCTGCCTATTTTTCCCTTAGCCACAGGACAAACAGGAAGGGCATCTGAGCTTGTTCTAATGCATATATATCCCTCTCTCCCAACCTTCTATGGCCAAGGACCAATTTGGAGGACACAGTACTTGGGAGGGTGAATGTATGTGTTGGAGACCACACAGAGAGTGTCAGGAGGAGACCATCAATTGTACCTGATTTCTATTTTTCATATTCCCTAGCTCATTTAACACCAACTCTTTCCTCCCACTTCCCTCTCCCATTCCTCACCAGTCCTGCCAAATAGATGGTATATCAGTTGGATCAAAAATGGAAAATATAAAATAATTCAAGTATACAAGGAGTGTAATGCGTGGAACCTAGTAATACAGATGTGGGAGGAGCCAAGAGCCAAATGGAACAGTGAAGTGACCTAGAAATTATCAACCTCAACAGGACTTGGGAGCTGGGGCCACCTATGACAGCTGGGACCATGGCAGCCTCTAAAGCAGGAGCTGGGCCATAGCTGCTCCAGGCAAGGAGAGAGGAGCCAGTACCCTGCTGTTTCCCTTCAATCCTGCACTCCCAGCAGGGTTACGGAACCCGGCTGACATGGAGTTTGGGGAAGGTGCCTTTTAGGGACAAGCCTCCTGAGATGAAGAGCAGGGCAAGTGCAGGACAGAGCTTTGGGGACAATAGGCCCAATCTCGACACCATGGGATCCCAAGACCACCCTGTACTGAGACTCTGAGGCCACTTAGCCAAGATCCCACTGCTATTTCAAGTTTGAGCCAAGGTCTAGGCTGACTGCCCCAAGGGTGGGACCTCATTGCAGGCCTTCCCTGGGTAATATAGGTCGGGCTTCTAGCCCTTGCACTCTCCTTTAGGACCAAGAGCTGCTTTGGAGAGGGTTGACAGTGATGGTGGTGACTCACCGCCCTTTTCTTTCTGGGCTCCAGCCACTTGAGTCACTATGGGAGAGACCAGCCCATCTTCTCTGTCTGAACACATGGCAAGGTTGTATCTCCCAACCTCCCTTGCAACTAAGCTGGGATCATGTGACCAGTCCTAGCCAATGGCGTGTGGGCAGTAGTGACATTGGTTTCCTCCAGTGCAAGTCACTTAGCAGATGTGAGTTCCCTGAGTTCTCCTTTCCCTGACACAGTAACCTGGAAGTTGACACATGCTGACACTACTCTACAAGATAGAAGAAGCCAGGATCCTTGTAGAGAGGATGGCTGCCCTGGAGAGTCACTCAGCCTGTGATGGAATTTGCATATGTGAGGGGGAAAAAATTGTGTTAAGATACTGAGATTCTGAGGGGTTTTGTGTGTTTGTTTTGTTTTGTTTACCACAGCATACGTGGCATTACCAAAATATAGTTGCTATCTGCTATAACGATTTCTCCCAGAGAGACAGTTAGCTCTCCTCCCTGCCCCCGCCCCACACCTATATTATTTCACAGTCTCCTGGGCAGCCTTTGTCCCATTTCAATGTTCCTTGCCAAGACTGTGATCTCCAAGAAGGCCAGGGAATGCCTTCTGCATTGTAGTGTCTCCAAGCTAGCAAAGTAAGTAGCTGTTGACTCAATGGGTGAGTGAATGAATAAATGAATAAACCAAGAACAGTTAAAAGCATCTCAGAACTAGATCTTGTCTAATACTGGAGCACCAGAAGGAAATCACTCAGTCCAAGTGGGCAGGAATATATTTCAGGAGAAGCTTGATGGCTTAGAAAAACGATACATTTAGGATGGGCAAAATATAAGGTGAGGCTTTTAGAAGTTCAACACAAGCCCCACCAACCCAGGAGGAGGTGAGGAGAAAACCTAAGGGGACCCAGGATCAAGGAGACCATAAGCCCGATGCTCTTAGTAAAGGGCCACCCTGAACCATACTGCTCATGCAAGACAGGGTGCGATTATCCCGCTGCACTTGGACTTCTCCTGGCATTTTATTTTAACTGTAAGATTTAAGAAGAATTTGGAGGTTCTGGAGAGCAGCCAGGATCAATGGAGAAATGATGAAAATCTTGGGGGAAAACTGTAGGGAAAACCTAGGGGAGGTAGGGAGTTAAATGGGCTGTTGGGGGCAGGTGGGTGCTAATGAAACTTCTTTATCTCTGGGGTGGGAAAGGGAGGGGGACAGAATTAGTGGGCATGGGTTGATATAGCAGTAAGAAGAACTTAAGTTAGACTCTTGGCCATGAACCTTGGTTGAAAGGGGTCAATACATTCTGGTCGGCTCAGCATTTCCCTCTGGCTGGCCCTCTTCTCAGGAGGCCTTGGTAGACCCCTCTCTAGTCCCACAGAAGGCCAGGCACAAAGGATAACTGGGAAATCTAAGATCCTAGAGGTATCCAAAGGCAAGAGATGTCTAATAATGTCACTGGGGTCATATGACAAGAAAGGAGAAGAGCTTGACTAACATCTGCCTACTCTGGTTTATGGGTCTGAGGCAGAGGGCTGGACCAGATGACTTCTGTGGGTTGGGAATTCCTCACACAGCCTGAAGAAAGAGCAGTGTTTGGGGAATTTGGTATTTTATACTTTCCCCTCAATTATTTCTTCTATGGCTATATTCCTGGGAAATCTCTTATGTTGAGTAGAGACAGTGACATGTTCTAACTATAGCCCTGGGACAGGCTTTACCAAAGTGTTACAGGATAAGGGAGCCTCATGTATCCCAGGATGTCAGTACTGGAAGGATGCTTCAAGGAGCAAGAGGCTTTCAAATGTGGTTTTCCTGCAAGAGAAAAACTGGTCCATCCTCTTAGGAAAAGGGCCTATCTATTCTCAGGCCTAGGTCAACGTCTGAGTAGGAGACATGCACCGGTGTCCCTCTCCCAGGTCACTCATGTCTAGGACCTCTGCGGCCATCCTCCTGCACTAACCATTAGCCTAAGGCACCTTCACATGGCTAACTCATTCTCTCCACAAGGGGGCAATCTCTGGGCTTTCTCCTGTTTTTCTAATGCTTTTAAGCCAAGCCACGGCCCCCGTGTGGGTCCTAGATGAGGACTGATCCCAGCTGCGCTGGGGAAATGGCTAATACAGTGGTTCCCCACTCATTTACTTGCTCCTAGGGAGGTTTGTTGGTCTTCCTGAGCACCGCAGTCCCCACCTGGCTTCTACCATCTATCTCCAGCTAGGATCCTGCAGCCACCCCTTCACCTGACCACTAGAGGGCACCATGCCCTCACCACCACCCCAACAATCCTGCCCTTTCCTACTTTCCCCTTCCTCATAGACCAGGCAGATCGCCTTCTTGGCAGATAGGAACCAAATAGGAAATCCCAAGATAATCTAAGGGGCCTAAATCAAAAGGTATATACAAAAGCTAAAACAGATAAAAATTTGCCCGGCACTGTGCCAGATGCTAGGGATTAAAAGGTGAATAAGACCCAAAGCTTCCCATTTCTCAGTCTTAAATGGGAAATGGACAAGGAAACAGGTCGTTACCATGCAGTGAGGTGAGCCCAGCGAACTAGAGAAATGTAGCCTGCTGAGGGACACCCAAGAAGGTGTCAGGAGGCTCAGAGAAGAGTCAGGAGCCAAGTCTTGAAGGGTGAGCAGGAAGTAGTCAGGTGAAGGAGGGAAGGGCATCCCAGGGAGCAGGAACAGCATGAGCAGAGGCTCAGAGGCGTGAACATTTTCAGATTGGTATGTAGGATGAGAGCTATGTCAAAGTCTGGGCAACAGGCTCTGCCTCTCTGCTTGCCAGTGGGAGAAAACCCAACTGTAACTCTAAGAAGCCTAGTAGGGTTCCCAGTCCATCTCATACTCCTGCCTGACTCCTCCTCCTTCCTGGGAGTGAAGTGTCCAAGTATGGGGGTAAGGCACTGCCCCTCAGTCCTCACTGGTGCTCAGGATGCTGGCCTCCTGGTTCAGGTGTTACTATCATTCTCATTTTGCTGATGAGGATCCCTGGGCTCAGTGAGATGCAGGGACCTGCCTAAGTAAGTGACAAGGCGAGACTGTCATTCAGGCCTTCTGATCCTACCTATGGTGTGTGCTGGCTGGGAGAAAGGACCATGCCAAATGCTCTGTCTCCACAAAGGCCTACAAGGCTGGCACTAGCCATTTTTAAGCAGATTTTTTTAAATGGAGATTTTCGAATTATAAAAGTAATATGTGCAGATTATTTTAAAAATTCACAATATTGATAGTAAAAGTCCCTGATAATTTGACTTCTTCCTACCCAAGATCAGTACTACCGACAGTATTGTACATATTCTTCTAGGCTTTCCCACGAGTTTCAAATATTTATTATTGTATATTTAAAAACATGAAATTAAGCTTTTCTGCAATTTGCTTTATTCACTCAACAGTAAATCTTGGATAATTTTTCATATTCATATATATTGCTCTGTAAACCAGGGTCTCTTATAATTCCAATTTATCTTTGAGCAAGCTGGGCTCCAGGGAGGTAAGTTGCCCCAGGCACACAGCCCACAAGGGACAGGCTTGTCAGCCCCACAAGATCTGGGGCGTCCAGCGGGAAGCTGCTCAAAGCTACACCCGCCCACTCACCGCTTTTCTCCCAGCAGTATTGGCACCATCGTCAGCTGCTGGAAATTTTTAGGAATGGATTTCTGTGTCATTTGTAATAGATTGGAATGTCGCAGCAGAGCAGCTGATAGAGTCCCGTCAGCTGAAAATCAAGGCTCATGCCTCTTGTATGTCGATGATGCCCTTCCCCTGGAAAGCGATTTTGAGCAGCAGCTCCTTTCAGTTCGGGGAGGGGCCAAAGCTCCGAGCAGCACAGACCTGCTGACCCAACAGCCTCCTGAAATAGCCAAACATCCGAGCTGGAGGAGGCAGGCTCCTGATTCAATCAGGAGCCTCTTTCATCTCTTGCTACTCAAGTATGGTCCCAGCATCACCTGGCAGCTGGTTAGAAATGCACAAGCCCAGGCCCCACCCCAGACCTGCAGGATCAGAATCTGACTTTAACAAGATCTCTGGGGGAATCCTGTATAGAGCAAGGTATGAGTGGCAAGGCTTTGGCAATATTTTAGAAACTGTAAAGCCAGCCCATGGCTTCTTTTCTAGACGTTCAGTTGATGTGCTCAGTATTAGAAACGTAATAAGTGCTAGCAATTACAGGGAAGTTTTTATGTGCCAGGTAACACTGCAAGTGTTTCACTTGCATTACCTCATTTAATCCTCACAAGGCTACTCGAGATTAGGTAGTTACTATGTTGATTTTACAGAAGAAACTAAGATGCAGAGAAGTTATCTAACTTGTCTTAGGTCACATGCTAACACACAGGTGAGTTGGGACTCCAAGCTAAGCCCCCCAGGATCTTAACCACTACACGATACTGCCTGCAGGAAGATGAGCCCATCTAACATGGGTCTGTTCTGGCAGGCATCTGCGGAACGGCATTCCTAAGTGATTGCCAACGCATCTCGTTTTATTCCAACCCCATCTGCCCCTTGTCTTCCCAAAGACTGATCACCTTAGAGAAGCTGCGAGAGCTCAGTATTAGCATTATTGTTGGTTTTACAGCGATGCCGAGACCGAGAAGTAACAGTGGCACATTACATTTGCAAAACCCTTCATTATCCATTATCTCCCTTTATCCTCTCAAGAACTGAGCAAGATGAGGCAGGTGTTATTATCCCCCAGACAAATGGGGAAAGGAAGCCAGAGACACCCAGCGACTTAGCCAAGGTCACACGGAGCTAAAACTAACAGCTGGGCCTCCTGGCTGCCTGAGCACATTCTTTTCATCTCCCCAAGCTACCTCCTTCCCCACATGACTCCATCCCAGTCTCCCCACTCTGGAGGTGGCCCACATCTCTTTTTGGTGCTTCCATAGTTTTGTGGGGAAGCAGGATCCCTCATGGAGACTCTGCCTCTCTCCCAGGCTGCCTCCTGCCTGAGGCAATTATAAATCACGGCATTTTCCCTTCATTCAGACCTGATGTTTAATTCATTGCTATTCTAGCTGCTTTAATGCAGAACATTTATTCAGTGGAATAGCTTTGTTTTGCCTCCCAAGCTTTATTCTGTTTAGAATAGCGTTCCCATTGCAGAGGGGGCTTGCTCTTAGCCTGCTTCCAGGACTCCCCCGTTCCATCCCCAAGAGTGGCCCAGATCTACCTTCTCTGGAGACCCACCCTGGAGCTGTGAGTCAGCCTCGGCTTCTGACAAGGAGTCTAGTCTTTTCTGTCCTTGGTCCAAGCACCTGACATTTTCCATTTGCTCTCTTCCCCTTTCTCCCAGGCCACGTGCCTGGTGTAATGAGCTGCCTGATTCCCCGTCCTCTGGCTCCTAAACCCCACAGCTGAGAAACTTAGTCTCCTACAGGTTTGGGCCTGCCTCAGGCCACACACTCCATGTGGGGCTGCTTTTGCCCAGAACACAGGACGTTGGAGCATCCTGGGTGGGTAGCACAGTGGTCGTGTCATGACTTTGGAGTTCCTGTTTCATGTCATTGACCCTTCTTGAACTTCCACTAGTCAAGCCAATTCTAAAACCTTGGACTCCTATCTCGATGCTTATGGCAAGGCCTCATTCTCTGAGTTAGAACTCCTGGATGGTAATTTCCATTGTCCTGGATATCAGCATATTAAAGTCAAGAAAAAATGGCAAAGATTGTTAAGTGTTTACAAAATATCCACTCTCCCCCTCTTTTGTAGCAACAAAATCCTTAACTGAATGAGCTTGAAACTCAGTTTATACATAAAACAATATTGCCAAGCCTCCCTTATAGTTAGGTGTGTCCATATGACTAGATTCTGGCCCACAAGGTCTAAATGAAGTATTGTTGGGACTTCTGTGAAGCCTTCCTAAATAAGAGAAGGTTCAACTTTCTTAATCTCTTTTCTCTTACTTGCTAGTTGGAATGGGGATGCAAAGCCTGGAGCTCTGGCAGGCATTTTGGACCATGAAGTAGATGCCACACGCTGAACATAGGAGAAACACAAGACAGAAGGATCCCAGGTCTCTGACACTAAAGATTCACCCTATTTGTGTGGTTGACTCCGCTCTGATTTTCTTTTACAACAGCAGTAAGCTTCTACGTTTTGTATCTTTCAGATGTAGGTAGTTGAATTAATTTCTAATAAATTACCCGTTTCTTGATCATTCTGATGGAAACGGCTTGCCTGCCAAGCCCAATGCCTGAACCAGTTTCTGATACAACATTTATGGATATGACACCTAATAGGAATGAAGGACAAGAGAGAAACTGTGGAGGGAAAAAAGGGGTCTAGGACACAGAATTAAAAGTGTGTGGCTATAACGGAATCTGCTCGCTTAACAGATGAGAAAACTAAGTTTCGGAGAGAATTAATCGTTAGTCCACAGCCACGACTCAAGCCACCCTTCTCCTACCACTTAGAAAACATCAGAGAAAACCTGGCATGCTTTCCTACCTTGCCACAGGCTGGCCCTGACTGTGAGAATCAGAATTTGCCCCGGCAAAGCTCTGTTCCTTTCTTCTGCTCATGAGGTGCATTTATTTATAAAGCATGAGAATTCTTATTATCATACCAAGCAGATGTAGGGGAAAGAATCAATCTTCCCTGGGATGAAGCTGCCTGTTAGGAGGTGAGCTGCTTCCACTCTGCCTGGGGCTGGAGGAGGGCAGTTTCTGTTTTCCATATCTAGCTTCCTTGTCTGTCCACAGAGAGTGATGGTTAAGCAGAGGCTCTGAGACCAGACCACTCTGATTCAAATTCTGGCTCCACCACTTACTGACCACATGACCTTGGCAGAACTGCTCAACCTCTCCATGCCTCAGTTTCCTCAGCGATAAGAGATGATCGTTTATACCGGCCTGTTAGGGTTACTGTGAAGATTAAGTTATTAAGAACCTAGAGTATTAGCTATTACAATTTTTCATGGTTTTTAGATTAAGATCCTCTTGCCTAGAAACTGACGTGGTCAGCATTTTGTCATTTTGCTCACTTTTCACATTGTCATATGATCATTAGTTCCTTGATGGCAGGAAGTGACTAGTGACTGATTTGTTCCCAGTGCTCAGAACAGTGCCTGGCATATGTTCTTATTCCAATAAGAACTTGTGGAATAGAGCTGCGTGGGCTGAATTATTTCCTCGTTCTTCATAAGAGCATCCTTGCCCATTCTCTCTCCCTCTCCCTGCATCCCTGTATCTCTCTTTGGCTCTCTTTCTGTCTCTGTCTCTGTCTGACTGTTTATCTGTCTCTTTTTCTGTTGTCCCCTCCACCATCTTTCTTTCTCTTTCTATTTCACACACATTCTCCTTTTCTTTCTTTCAACCACTTTCCCCCTCCAGCCTTCACACTGGCCCACACGCCCTTCCCCTGGCTGCCTGCTCCAAAAGCACACCCATGTTTTGCTTCAAACTCCCCTAAAAGCTCAGTCCTGCGAGGAGTCCTCCCACTCTCAGCCTTGAGGACACTCAAGCATCAGGGCTGGATGAGACCCTGTTCTCCCACTCTATTTGAACCTCCTCACTTTCAGATAAAGAAACCAAGGTCCAGGGGACAGTGAGACGTCTCGTGGTTGCACAGCCAGTTTGTCCCAGAGGTAGGACTAGCACCTGGGCTAACTCCCAAGTCTCACTCAATGTTCTTTTCACTGGGGCATCCCCTGAGGCAGACTGGTAGAAACATAGTGGGAGACCTTGGACTATCCCTTGAATGAATGAATGAATTTTATCCGGAGGGAAGAGTTGCTACTACACCACCGTGCTTTTTCTGGAGCCCCTCCTGACATGCCTGCTAACATAAGAACAGAAGGCAGTGGGGAAGAGGGCAGACCTGTGAGCCAAAGTCCCCAGAGGAGGTCTTGTCTCCACTGCTCTTGTTGGCACAGTCAGTCTTACTGTGGCCTCTCCACCTTGGGCATTTTCTCCTTCCACTCGCTCCTGTGTGTGTAAAGGTCATTTTCATTGTTTTCCAAGCGTGATCTTTAGAGGTCTGGAGGCCATTCGGACATTAAGCCTCATCCTAGGGCCCATGTCTCTGTGTCTGGCTGTCTTCTCAGACACATGTTCTGGCCTTGGTGTGGCTGCCCAGGACAAGGTGACCCCTGTTGGAACTCTACAGCTTGTTGCTGGTTCTGCCCATTTTTTACTACAAAGATGAGAGCCCCATCCCAGCCTCCTCATCTCCTGTCAAGAAAAGTGGGGGGTGTCTTGATCTGACACCCTCTCCCCAAAGCCCAGCCCGGGGCTCTCTTTGCTGGCCCAGCCCTCTCCTTTGCTGTCCCCCACAATTCACCCTGCATTTTCTGAATGCTACCTGGTGCTGCACTTCCTCCTTTAACTGTTCTTGTCTTAATTCCATCCCCTGCAATTGGAGCCTGAATAATGAGTTATTTCACAGGAAGATTGATCTGGGTATTAGGGCATCGTTTAGTTGCCATTACAACAGCCAATTTTGGTTACATGCTCAGCTGTGAAGGGAAATGGGCCAGGATGCTGGAGCTCTCTGAAACATGGAGCCGGCGGGAGGGAGAAGGGGGCACTGAGACAAGAGGGCAGAGTTGGCGGGAGGGCAAAGGGGAGGGAGCCTGATTGGGTTTAGCCCATGTATTTTTACTTTCAGAATGTAATGCTGGGAAAGACATTATAAAGACTGAAGAGGGATGTAACCATTTTTGAAAGGAGCATGGGGTGATCAGGGTTTTCAGGGTACAGATGCCAGTAGTGAGAAGGCCTTTGTTAAATAACCGAGTGAGCAACCTCCAAATTAAAGAACATTTCAGACTCATTCAATTTTAAGATGCCAGAATTGCTAAGCTTCTCTACCTGCTGCAACACACACTGGACCCAGCTGGAAGACGTATGGTACATTCCTTTCCAGATCTCCAAGTCTGATGAGGGAGACATAGCATCTGCCCTCATGGAGCTCTTAGTTTGACGGAGGAGGGAGATTCTCTTTCATATCACCTTTCTTACCTCCCACCCCAGTCTCTCTGTGTCTCTTCATTCTATTTTCCTCATATCAATTCTCACAACCCAACATTTCCCTTTGCATTTATTTTGTTTTAATTCACTTGCCTGTTTCCTCTTCAACTAGAACAAAACCTGTATGAGGGTAGGGACCTTGTCTACACGGCTCAGCTCTTTCCCCAGTGCCTAAAATAGTGCCTGCACCTTATGGCACTCGATAAACATGATTCAGTAAATTAAATGAATGAGAGAAGCCCTGGTTTTAATGTAAGGAGGAGGCAAGAGAATTAACATATTAAATCAAGTCACATGCAGAGACTGCAATATGCTGATCAGCCCTGCATCCAGGCCAGGAGGACACCTGCAGAACAAAAGGAGATTTCTGCTGGGATTGCCAACAACCCATTTCCCACACCTGTGAAAAGGAAACAGGAAAAACAGAGTCTTTAAGTGGCTGCCCTATGTCTAAAACCATGGGGAACCTGTGTATTAAAGGCTGGGAATTGCTAGTAGGCCTTTCATGCTACATATACCTCCTCTTCCTCTTCCTCATATGTTCATATCAAAGGAAATAAGCAAAGTCTTTAAACTGTAACTCACAGGAACTAAAGAATGACATATAAACTGTATTCCCCCAACACTCTGGGGTCCCTCTCAGTGTCTTTCTCTTGGTCCTCTTTACTCTGTCTCTCACTGTCCTCATCCTTCTCTATTGTCTCTGTCCCTCTGAGTCTCTCTCATGCTCTCTCACTCTCTGCTTCTGAGAGGAGACCACGCTCTGTCTGGGGAGTGTCACCCCTTCTCCAATAAACTTTACTTTTGACCCTAACTTTGGCATGTGTGTTGAATTCTTTCTACACTCTCCGCCAATGGATACTTCTCTCAGTGCAGAGCTTGGTCTGCCCCGACTCAGGAAAATGTGCCTGCCAGTATCAGTTTCATTGGGCCTGTGGGAGACCAGGTTAAGTGTGCCTCAGTGCTCCCTAACACCTCTGCACCCTGTGAGCATCTCATGAGAGCGCTAAACCCTCACTCCAGGAGGAGCAGTGCACACCCTCCGTGATTTGCAAATAACTTCAGGGCATTCGGAGAACATCCTGCAGGAATCAAAGTCTTCTTTGGAACGAGGCTATATATATATATATATATATATATATATATATATCCCCCGATATATAGAGGGAGAACGTTGAATGTGGAGTTGGCTGACTTGAGGTCCGTCCTTCGGCAAAGTCACCACAAGTCTCTCAAATTTGTTTTCCTAGCCTAGTTCATGACCATCTGATGCAGTAATGTTTGTAAAAATGCTGTTATCTGCACAGTGTAGTATGAATGCTAATTATTAGTAGTAGCACCATTAATCACTATAGTGGCAATTTCAAAACCTGCCTATGACAAAATGAGTCCATGGACATTGAGGGCAAACTAAGGGAAGGCCACCCCATCAGGAGACACGGCTTGGCCACCCCTGAACCAAAGCAGTCCCTGAGAGGTCATCCCCTGACCCACCGAGGACTTCAAACATCCCAGTGACCTATGCGTTTCCAGCCCAGCCTGTTGGGGAGAAAACAAGGAGACAGAGTCATGATTTTCTTGAAGCATTTGGCTACTAATAACAACAGAAGTTGAACAGGCTTTAGCTACATTACCTAAGCTATTAACGTTAAAAACCACTAAACAACCACAGCTTGCTTCCCATCATCCACCCCACAGGCATCCAAAGCAAAACCAACAAGACTGTGCTAGAATAAAGCAGACACTGAGATTTATTAATACCTTGTGTTTTCCCAGAGCTTTAAAAGCTAGCCCTGAGTCTTGAGAAAATCATCCACCAGGCACTGATGAGCTACACGGGGGTCCCTCCTAGTGCATCCTCACACCCTCATCCCAGAAATGTCGAGGTCTGAAGCTAATTTTCAGGACCCATTATTAGAAAGCATTTCTGAGCATAGCCAGGACACAAAAGATAGTGGATGGAGATACTGTTAACATGAGTGGTTAGAGTAGAAGACCCTGGGGCAGGCAGAGCAGCCACAGGGAGGTGGACACAATGGGAATTGGGATTTGAGGGTGAGAAAAGTCCTCTATGTAGGAACAAAGGCATTGACTGTGAATCTTGGGGCAGAAATAGCCAACAGCATTAGTCTGCAAACAGCTTTCATTTTGCAATGGTCAGCAAGCTCTACAAACAGAGGGGGATTCTGCAAACAGCACAAGTGTGTTAAATAGTTTCAGACTCTAAACAGCAACTTGCTCTATACACAGAGAACAGTACAGTCATCAGGGACCTGGTGAGCAGACAGCCAAAAGATTTATACCCCAGGATTAAAGCCGCAAACCAGAAGACCATCTGCCAGTTGCATGTAGGAGAGGGAGGGTCGGTCAGTTTCAGTGTTTCAGTGGCATGGTTGTCATCACCAGACCCAAGACATTGACATCCCTCTGCGGGGCACTTGCTGCCCTCACCCTAGAAGGATCTGAGGAAAAGCTAGTTCCCACTTCCTTCTTCACAGCTCCACTTTCATCCCCAGTATAATGAGCTCCTCATTGGAAATCTCTGGGCAACTGTCTGTGGCAGGTTGGACTATGCATTATTAAGAAGGAGGCTGAGCTCCCTGCAGAAGGCAGAGACTGGTGGCAGTTGCATGGTATGACATTGTTCACTCTTGGTTTAAGTCCATTTGGATATGCATTATTTATGGCATCTGAGTGGCTATGAACAAGTTGAGACTCAATTAAGATAACGTGCTGCCTTGCAGAAGTGGTGGTTAATGCTGAGAAGTTATTCCATCTCACCCTTTGCATTGCACAGAGCTAGAGATGCAAAGAGACCAAAAGGCAGAGTTAGAGAAACTCAGAGACTGAGAGACAGAGGAAGAGAAGAGAGAGATGGAAAGAGCACGTGGAAGGCAGACATGCCATGGGCCAAGAGTGAGAGGTTTCTCCCCACAGACCATCTCTGCCCTCATCCCCCAGTCTCCACACTGGAATTCTCAGCTTGCTGTCTTGGAGGAGATGAATCGTGTTTCCTTGAGTTAGATCTCCCAGTCTCCATTATTCCCCTCTCTTCCTTCCTTGGACTGGCCATACTGCATTATCCAGCTCCCTAGCACATGAGAGAGATTATATGTGGCCCTGGAGGACTGTGGATGGTGCCTGTGAAGGGAAGTGGATGCTAATGTAGCTCTAGAGTTCATGAGGCTGGATGACAGGAGAGGGAGGTGAGAAAGTGGCCAGGTAGGAACTCCTGGGAAAGTAGGGATGGGTGGGAAGAGGAAGAGAGGTTTGGGGGCCAAGGTGGAGAGGTAAGTAGGTGGCAGAGAATTGGCTAAGAGAGGTAAGGGATACAGAGAAGAAAGGGGAAGGAGGAAAATGGGACTGATGTGGAATAAATGCAGGGGAGACAGGAGAGAGGGAGGTGAAATAAGAGAGAGAGAGAAGGAAGAAGGTATAGCTGGAGGTGGGGAAAAGAGGAGAGGAGAGGGCAGAGAGAAGTGGAGAGAGGCTTCTGCATGTATGTGTTTCAGAGCTGGGAGAGCGCATGACAGCAATTATGGTGCTTAAGTGAGAGCCCATTGAGGGGACTTTGTCAAGCAGAAGCCACCTCCAAGCCCATGGCCTTTATTGAGTTGAACATCATAAGGAGAATGACAGCCAATTTCTCCGAAGGTCCCGGGACCTCCATCCTGTAGTCTGTTGGCTCCCTGTTCAATTCCCTGAAGGAAGAGCGGACAAGCGTGGCTGAGCAGGCAGCAAGAGGCAGCTTTGTCAGCCAGAAGGGCCAAACCTGTGAGCTGGACAAGGAGGTGGCTTGTAGGACCATGTCTGGCTCAAGGAAGAAAGCCTTGATGGCCTATCTCCTGCCCATATCGCTGCTACAGCTCTGTCATGCTTACTTCCCTTTCTTTTCATTTCCAGATGGTCAACCCTCCAGGTTGCCTGCACAGAGTCCTGCTGATCCTGGTAAGTCAGAGTCATCCACCTTCTCCTGCTCTGATTGACCTTCCTTCTCGTCAACATAGTTTCAATGTCATCATCATCACCATTTCCTTTTTAGTGTCTTGTAAGCTTCAGGGAAAGAGTTATATCCCATTCATTACCGTGCACGTGCATGTGTATACATTCACATATGTGCACACATACACACATACACACACACCTTCTAATGTCTCAGACCCCAAATCTACTCCAGGGAGTGCTGTGTCAGTCAGGGTATTTACAGATCACCTCTGGTTAGTTTAAGCAGAAAAGGAATATATGAAATCTTTGGGGGAGCCAGACTCAGACTTTGGGAGAGGCTACACAATCAGGAATAATGCCCAACCTACCCTTTGTCCTGCTCTCATCAAGAGTCCATGGCTTCATAGTCAGGCACACATATCAGAGCTCCCATGGCTGATGCAAGTTTCTGGGTCCTGCACCTCTGCCCCCCCCATCCAGATACTGCTACGTGGCTCTGAAGAAAAAACAGACACTGCATTGCACCCGCACCTGTGTGCCTGCCATGAGCTAAAGCCTCTGAAATGTGGGTCCCATTGGCAGAGTCTACATCTCTGTGTCCCAGCTATTAGAGAGAAGGAAAACAAATTCTGCCTTCTCCCTCCAAGAGGCAGGAATCACAGAGTGGGAAATTCACAAACAAGGGAGGGGAGTTCAAGAAATGTGGGTGGCCAGAAAGCATGCTGACGTCCTCTAGAGGCACTGAGGGGCAGCTGAGTACGGGAGTGGGCTAGGAGTAGAATTGAGCAAAGTGATCACTGACTGGACCAATCCCCCACATTCATTCCAACACTTAGCACAGGGAGGGTGGAAGAGACATATCAAGCATGTTTCATGCACTCAATAAGTACTGGCCCTGGGAAACAGATGTGGAGGTGTCTCATACCTGCTGTGGAAGGCATGTGAAAGTATTGCAGGGGAGCTGGGGCACCTGTGATCAGGCAGAACAGGGGTAGTCAGTAAGGATGAGGTGGGCTGGATCCAGCTACAGCAGAGCCTCTCTGGGAAGCAGATAAGATGTACCCTAGGTGTCTTTCCACCTGAAGCTCACCTCTGCCTGGGAGCTGTCCAGTCCTGTTGGAGAAGGACTAATGGATGAGAGTGGCAGGGGTGTCACTTTCCCAGGTGTACTTCCTAGCTAAAAAGGAAACCAACATGAGAACAAGGAATCCAGACCTGAAGGCATGAAGTAGGGCAGTCCAGCTGTGCCAACCTGCTCTCTGGGGATACTTCTGCTCATTGGCTCCCCGTGTCCCCTCCCTGTAGAACTGGGGAGCAGGGCCATAAGAGACAAAAATGTTCCCTACTGCACTGTCCAGAAGTAGATGATACTTATGCTGGGATTTCAAACAACCAATAGCGACTAGGGGGTGCTGGGCCCCCCTGCCTTGTACCAGGTGGTCAGTCATTTATTCTACTCCAGCATCACACAGGTGATAGGTGGTGAGTGGTGTTCTCTACCACTCCCCTATGTCTCTACTTTAGACTATTCACAAGACATCCGTCACCAGGCATCTTCCTAACATGAACTGCTTCCAATTTCTATTTATCTTTGCAGCTTTCAGCTAAAGGGATCCACAAGTAGAAGGCAGGTTCATGGGCCTAGTCAGGCTTGATGCATCTCTAACCAGACAGGGAGAGTGTATGTGGATTTGTCGCCTGGCAGGTACAGGTGTTGGAGGCTCTCATCCATGAGATGAATCACTCTTGGGGACTGAGAGGCTCAAATGGTGTCACTCAGAGGCAGGCTGCATTACTCAAACAGAGGGGACAGAGGCTTTCTGGTGGAGCCCCCTCCAACAGACCCAGTACTCCATAGACTGAATTATGGAAGCCTTCTGGCTCAGAGCTGAAAATTTCCAAGCTGCCTCCTTTATGTAGCATTTTTTATCACCTCTTTCCTGTCACTAACAAATCCTTCCCAGCCAATGCAGGTAAAGGGACTAACGAAATCCCAGAGACACAACATGTGGGTTGAAAACCCAGCCCCACTTTTTACTAGGTAAGGGATCTGGAGCAGGTCACTTACCTGTTCCAGGTCTCAGTTAACTCATCTGGCATGTGGGCCAGTTGTAAGCAGTGAGTAGGTTTCTCCATGTGGTCGTTGCCTCTTTTGCGCTTCTGTGGCACTTTATTCCTACCTCTGTTAGATAATGTTGTGATAAAAAACAAAAAAAACAAAAAAAAAAACCTCTGGGTTTGCACTTGTTAGCTGTGTGGCATTGGGCAAATCACTTAACCTCTCGAAGACCCAGATGGTTCCGGTCTAAAATGGAGATGATGAGAGTACCTACTTGATCAGGATATTGATAGGGTTAACACATGTGAAGCCTGAGGACAGCCTGATGCACAATGAGCCATCAGGAAAGGTTGATGGTGGTGTCAGGAGCATTCCGGCACCCGCCTCCATGAGTTAGAAGGTTCCCGCTTGGTCATCTTGCCTCTCCCATCAGCCTGGGAACTGGTCAGGGGCCCGGACTGCATCCAGCCAAGATCCTGGCAAGGAGGGGACATTCCATGATTCTACATTTGGTAAATTGGTAAAATCTGCCATGGGAAGATAATATGTCACGCAATGCCTGCAGATGCATGGGCTCTGGAAATCAGCGAGACCCCTATGGCCTCTCACCCATTATGAAAATATGGGCAAGTGACTCCTCCTCTCTAAGCCTCAGTCTTCCCATTTATGATATAGGCATAATATTTTTTTCTGAGAAGAGATTTAGATTATGTTCCTGAAACATCCAGCACAATCCCAGGCCATGGTGGGTACTTAAAAAAAAATGATGGCTGAGACAGTCCCAGAGAGGCCTGCCCTGGAAAAATGGTGAGGATGGTGAATAACCTCTCACCTTTCCATGCCTACTTCACTTCTCCCTTCTGCTGCCCTGCTCTAGTCCGAGGCAGTGCCCTGGGCTCCAAAATGACCAGCCAGTCCCTAAAGTCCCCAGAGTTATTGGGGAGTGGCTGTGAAAAAAATCAGTTCCCACAAGGTTCAGTTATAAGGATATTCATAGGATTCATGGGAATCCATAGGTTCTACCTTTCCCAGGGCTACCTACATTGACAAGACAGAAGTTTAAAGATGGCACTATTGACAGGTAGCAAGCAGGTGAAATAAAAGTTCATGGTAGTAAGTAAGGTAGTAAGTAAATAGGGAGTGATGGGGCCAGGAGGAATTAGCACAGAATTGTGAAACTGTGTTGGCCAAACACAGCATTTGGGGCCATGCCACCACTGAAACAAAGGTTGACTGGAATGGTAGAATTACAGGCTGTGGATTGAGGACAAATTGGGTGGCAGCATGTGACCTCTCTGCATTCAGATCATTCCAGGTGGCTCTAAGTCCCCTAAACCAGAGAAGAAAGCCGGCTCTACCCTACTCCTCTCGAAGGGAACTCAAGAGCTGGCCCCGAGTGGTACAGTGCCCCTCACACTGCTGCTGTGAGAAGACCTGCCACCCCAGTGACCACCTCCCCCAGCACAAGCTGAGGCCGATCCTATCCTTTTCTTATTTAGAAAGAGTTGGGACTTAAATGTCAGTGGATGATATTAGGCCATCCTAAAATTAAAAAAAAAAAGAAAGAAAGGAAGCGAAGAA
>NW_024354503.1:17619515-17629240 GCF_902729225.1 Pteropus medius | reverse complement strand
AAAGAAAGAAGGAAGGGAAAAACCTCCAGCACTCCACAAGCCAGGCCAGAAGAGGGGAGCAAAGCCTTGTGCTTTCATATTAACTCCTCCCTGCCTTGCTCTGAGAGGAAGCTAGGCAGGGAATGGGGGAGGAGAGCCAGGAAGAGATGGACAGTGGTGCTGACACTGGCTCAGACTCTCAAGGACGAGTCCAGGAGGCATCCACTCCATTAGGCAGTGCGCTCAGTGGTTATATCCATGGCTCTAAATTAGACAGACTAGGTTCAAATCCTGGGTCCTCCACTAACTAGCTCAGTGACTCTGGGCTATTTCCTCAACCACTCTGGACCCCAGTTTCTTTATTTGTAACCTTGGAGTGATGATAACTCCTCTCATGACTGAATGGAGCTGTGCCTGTAGGTCACTCGACAGGCGGCAATACTCATCAAATAGAATCTCTGATTTCCACCCGCTATAAGGCTGTCCACTGCCAACTCCTGACAGGGTCATCTGTGTCTACCTAAACATGCCCAGGGATGGCTGCTTGATGCAGGGTGAGAACACTTTGATCTCAGATGTGAGATTTGGTGTCCTGGGAACAAAAACCAGAAAATGTTTACATACTATAACTCTACTGGTCATGGACACTAGAGAGTTAGGGTGATCATCTGATTAATGGGTTCAATTAATAATAGCACTAACAGCAGCTCACATTTATCAGACACATACATGCCAGTGCTGCTCTGAGCGCTCAACCTTTAACCCTGAGGTTTAATCATCATGACAACCCAGTGCATGGGTTTTACTGTTATCCCACTTTCCAGATGAGGAATATACATAGTGGTAGGAAATCAGAACTGGGGGACAGGTCTGGGACCAGGTGGGCTGTGTGGGGTGTTCATGTGCCCTATGTGGAGGGGGAGCTACATGGCAAGGGCGTCTAGATCAATCAGATGTGTCAGGAGCCAATGGCCAGAACAACCTGCCTTATACCCAGCTTCACGATGCCCAGCCGTTTCAGCCTCTTACAGTCTTTTTAATTTGTATTCTTCTGTAGGGGGAGTGCATATGCTCAGATGTAGGTCTGGCAGGAACTTGGCCCCTCCTGGGAGCACTTCAGCCTTACCTTCCCCAGGGATGCAGGTCTTAGGCAGGCAGGCATGCCAGTTAGGGGCCTGGGCTCTCCCCTCCGAGCCATCACTGCAACACTGCCTTCCAGGCTGACCTGCATCTGGGCTTCCTGGAGGCAGTGAAGTGGTGGAGATTAGTTCTGCAGGGCCGAGGCAGCCTAAGCCAGCTCCCCAGGGAATGTTCTTGATAGTCTGTGCATTTTTCCAGCCGTCTTCATGAAAGGGGCTACTCATTGGTCATCATGTTTTCTCCTGGATATAATAGAATTGCCTCTACAGCCAGAGCCAGCTCAGCCCCCAGTCTCATGGTGAGCTCTGTCTGGATTTGCTTTCTCAACCCCCTCAACTCTTTGCAGCGGGAAGAGTCCTTGGTCTCTAAACAGGGTGGAACTAGGTTGTCTTTGAAAGGGTGTGCTGGGATTTCCATTATGAAGGAGAAAAATATTTTTTTCTTTTTCCCTTCTTAATTCCTCTCTCCAATCTGATAATCAACTTGACATAAGACAAATTAACAGGAGGAAAGGACCAAATTTACTATAAATATACAGAGAGAGAGAGAGAGAGAAGTTCTACAAGAATATGGAACCCAAGACACATTGGGTAGTTGAGGCTTATATGCTATTCTAGACTAAGGAGAGGGAGGCATAAGTCTGGGATTTCAACAGGAAAGCAGATAATTCACAGGTAGAGAGAAAGAGCAACATTTGGTAAATTCTTACTGGGCCACCCAGAAACAATGGGACAGAGAGGAGTCTAACAAACAGACTTTGCAGGTTCCTCTTGGTCTGCCACACTTAGATTATATTTTGCTAAAGTGATAGCTCCCTTCCTTTAATCAGGTATTTCTAACTGAATTCCCTTAGGTAGTCAAGGAGGAGGGCCAAAATTTCTTTCTGAGTTTTCTGGTTCTTAAAAATAACCAATTTAAAATAATCAATATCCCAAAAGCCATATTTTGGGATGGTAAACTCTGCTTCCCCTCATTACCATCTCTCCTCTAGCATCTACATCAACCGGGTCACTGAGGACCAATGGGAAGTCACTCCCTGGCCACTCAGACAGCCTCAGACCCCAGCTCTCCAAACACCTGCGATTTGCAGTTCTTCCCCACCACATGACATCCTCATCACAGATGCCAGGCTCAACATCCACCTAGGCCTCTGATTCAGACCCAAGTCCAGCTCTCCATTATCCAGCCCAGCATTCATCACTCCCAGCTGTGTCCCATGTGTTAATTAACATTCCATGTAGAAAACAGAAACACCTGAGGTACCTAAGAGAGGAAAGAAAGAAAGGGATTTAGTAAGGGAAATAGAGACTAGACAAATGGAAGTCAAGGACCACTGCTAAGCTTTTGGCTTAAGGTCATATTTGCACAGCTGTGAACCTGGCACCAGGAAACAGTCGCTGCCATTGCTAGGACCACCAGTGCTGCCCCACATGCAGGGAGCTGGTGACAAGTTGCTACAGATCCTCATGTTGGATGGAGCCCACTCACCTGCTGATGCCACCGTAGAGGCAATGGCCTCTGCTCCCTGCCGTCTTCTAGATCTCATGGCAATGCCTTCTTTTTGGCAAAAACTTAAACTGAAGCCAGAATCCCAGCAGCATGGGACTCTGGGATATGTCGCTTTTATCCTTCTAATTCCTATGATACAGAGGAAACATAGAAGGGGATAGACACAGATGCCAAATGTCGATAGACAATGTCCAGCCATCCCCTCCCCAGCCACTAGAACTCATTTGAATAGTCCCAGCCTCGTTTTAGTCCCACCCAAGCCTCTGGTCACTGCCCAGACTCCTGCCTCAAACTTGGCCTCTGCTAGGTTGTCCCCACATTCCAGTCAGAGCAGAGGACTGTCTCCAGCCCCAACCATTCCCCAACCCATGACCAGTTCCTTAAACTGAGGTCCTCTTAACCCTAGGTCCCTGTGCCTTTCTGGGGCTCCTTTGGCATGAAACAAAACACAAAGGCAAGCTATCACTGGGGAGCACTGCCTGAGAGTCAGAAAGTTCAAAAAGCCAGGGCTTTAGCATGTATACATCCTGTGCCCTCTCTAAGCCTCGTTCTCAGAAGAAATCCATCCCTTAGATCATGTCTCATTGTGAGACTCTGAGATCTCAAAAACTCTTATCTTATAAGCAGACTGAACATGATTTTGCACCAGCATATACACATGTAAGGTCTCCAAGGGAGCTGGGCACAACTTTATTGAGTCAACCCACTGTCACTGGCCAAATCACTTAGCAAGAGTAGGAGGAGTATAGTGCTGGGAGAGGAGGTAGAACAGGCCAAGAACTGTTGAACCTGACAACCCATCTTCCAATCTAACAAGGCATCCCCCACCTGACAACCCATCCCCCAATCCAGGCTTTTGTGGCTTGAGGGCCTGTAGGCCCAGACTAGGCTGAAAAAATCTGCTGATGGCAGGCTTGGGGTAGGCAGATGAAGTTAGAGGTGGGGGAGGTTTAGAAAGAAACTGAGCCAGTAAGAGCTGGCGTGAAGAACTTGGACCACATGGGAGGAAAAGTCTGAGCTGGGCTCAGGCCCCTCTCCACTGCTGGGCAGCCCCCTCAACTAAACCTTCCTAGAGCAGTTGAAGCTACAGCCATGCCAATGACCTTGAGGCTGCACATCCAGCTTAATCCCCATCAGCTTCAGAATGAAGGCCTCGCTGTCACTTGGGGATATTTATAACCTGCCTTCCAGGGCTCAGTACCTGGCAGCCGCCTGGAAACTAGGCCACAGGAGCCAC
The DNA here is from genome assembly GCF_902729225.1 of Pteropus medius. Lineage (NCBI taxonomy): Eukaryota > Metazoa > Chordata > Mammalia > Chiroptera > Pteropodidae > Pteropus > Pteropus medius. Next base: position 17,625,375 of record NW_024354503.1, on the reverse strand, counting down.
GGAGGAGGTAGGCCCTGCTCCCTGCCCGTCTCACCAGCCTGCGGAGGCACCCAGGTATTGGGACCCAAGTTAGGGGCAGAGGAGAGAGAGCATCTCTAGATGCTCTAGAAAACTCACCCTACCACCTGAGTGAGTAGTGTTCCCAGAAAGGGCTTCCTGTGCCCATTATCAGCTTGTCTCCGACCTGACTTTCCTGTCCACCTATAATGAGTGGCCCCTTAGCAAATGGCCCAGCTTTGTGTATCTTCCTCAAATCTCTTCTCCCTCTGAGTGATCAAACTGTATAGAAGCTCCCAGTGCCTGGGAGCAAGTTCACATGCAGAGCGCAATGGCCAAGGCCTGCACCAACACCATCTCCCTACCCACTTTGCTTGGAGGTATAGTGTGGTCACTGAAGACGAGGACCACCTGGAGTCCAGTGTGGGCTCCACTGCTCTCTGCATGACCTTGAGTAATCTCGTATGAAACTTCTGTGCCTCAGTTTTCTCATCTGTAAACTAAGTTAACAATAAGGACTTCATGAGTAAAAGGCTTAGAATGGTGTCTGCACATAAGTGCTCAATGTGTGCTAGCTTGTATAGAAAGATTTATTAATTAGGAGTAGAGGACCTACCACATGGGGTCATTATGAGGATTCAATAAGTTAATATGTAAAGCTCTAAAAAGGGTGCCTGGCACACATTAGGTGTTCAATGAATATTAGCTCTCATGATGATCGCGATTGTTCTGGAAAGATTTTCTTCTGACCAGGCTTCCTTCCCTCTCTCCTGGCCTCCATACTAACCTGGCTAAGGAGCTCTCCCTGTACCCTCTTTTTCCTCTTCTACCCTCCCAATCGAACTCCTTCCAAGCTCCGCCTCCTCCATGCAGCCTTCCTTGACCATTTTTGTAGGCTTTGTAGTACCTCCCTTCTCCAATCCCCTGGGCCTTAACCCCGACATGATTCCTCTGAGTAAATCTAGTGTCTGGAACCTGAAGTATGTTTCTGCCTAGCTCACCTCTTACTACCCTGGGTGCACAGAATCCAGCCTCATGCTGGGTGAACAGCGTAGAAGCCAGTCAAAACTGTCCTCCCTGAGTCAAAGTCCTCTGCTCCAGGTAGGTGTCTATCTGTGTTCCTGGGATGGGGGACAGTGTGATCTGGCCCCCAACAGAAAGATATGCACACACACACACATACACACCACATGTTATACTTATGCCTCGTAAGGGAGAACCTAATTGTTTCCCCAGAAATAATCCCACGTTCCCATTAATGACAACCAAAATGCATTTTCCCTAAGACCAGTCATTTCTTGGATTTTTTCGGTTCAAAAGGAACAAACCAGCATGCCACCCCTGGGAGGCCAGGCCGGTGGTGGGGGTGGGGCGGGTGTTTTAGGCTTGGAGCCCCTCTTCCCTTAGAAAACGGCGTGCTGGCACACACTCCCAGAGACAAGGGCCTCTTGTGGAGTTGGGGAAGGGGTGATCTTGCTGAAACACTGCAGCCTTTTCTGGAGGTGAAAGAAGCACACGAGTGTCGTTATTTTCTCTCCCTTGAAGGCTGACAGACAGCAAGTCAGCCTTTCTGAACTTGGCACTGTTAACTCTCACTGTCCGCAGGCAATGCTTAGCCCCAGGTGCATCACAGGGCTCTGCTGAAACTCCTCTCTCTTCTACTCCACAGGCCTGGGCTTCCAAGAGTGGCCTGTGTCCTCAGCACCTGTCACAATGCAGAGATCTCCTCCTGCCTCCTCCGCTGCCTCCCTCAGAGATTGCCTCATCTTCTGGGGTGCACCCCAGACAGAGGCAACGTCACTGGTCCCACAGGAGCCACCTTTGGCAAGAGTGTCCCTTTTTCCTATGAGCTGGGACTTGGAGTAAAGAAGGAAGGGGTCCCCCATGGCCAGAGTGGGAACACTACCTTTGCACTTATTGTCCTCTCTGAGTGACAGATGGCTGCTGTCACCAGCCTGAGTACTCAGCCCTTTCCAGCCTCCAAGACAGCCTGCTCCAAAATGGATAAGGATGGGAGGAGGCCACTCCTACAGTCCCAAAGTAGAACCCATCTCCTTGGCCCTCATTCCTCTCCCCTGCTCTAGTCTAAGATGGCCTAGAAAGAATCCTTATCCTAGTATTCATGACTGAGAAACAAAAATTTACCCCTCCCTACTTTCTTTGTCAATTATCCTCAAGGATAACACCTTCCCAAAGGAACATTCATTTGTCTCATGGAGGGAGCCTAGGCCATGGTTGCAGGGAGGAAGGAGAGAAGCCTTATAAATCCAGCCAAGCTTGGGTCTGTGCACTTCAGCCACATGCACAATTAAATCCAGGCATTTCTTCACTGAATAGCATAAGAGTTATGCAGTAATGCAAGTGGGTATTTACTCAGCATATTGCAGCTAAAAGAGGCCTTTCTTACACTCCATTGGTTTGTTACCCTCTGCACTACAAGAGAGCAGTGGACAGTTGTTTGTATCTCTTCCACATAGGAGGGAACTATGATGTCTGGTGTCTCTCAGCCTAAAAGGGTATATCAGATACCACTGGCATCTCACCCAGATCTTCTTCATCAGCCGGGCACCCACCCCAAGCTGCTGTAGTGTTAGCCACTAATGGCTCATACCTGTACCTTTTCCAGTGGGCTGTCCTTAGCTGACAGGACAGAGCCACATTCCTAGGAGATGCCCAAGAGGTTCAACCCTCCATCACACCCCCTCCCCTGGAATAGCCCTTGGCTAATGACACTGGCAGAAGGACAGAGAAGCCAGCCCCTTTGTCTTAAGATGGGACAAACTCATGCTCCAGAGCTCCCTGTGAGATTAGGCTGAGGCTAGACCTCACCTGAAGTGGCTTCTTGGCCTAGATTCTTCTTCTCCTGCCTTCTCTTGTTCCCTCACTCCCTCACAGTTTCCCCTGAGTGCCCTCTCAACAAATCTCACACATTACATGGGGAGGCATACATAAGGCGCCAAGGTTGCTACAAGGCACACACACACACACACACACACACACGTCTCAGCTTAGACTCTGCTTCTAGGGAACTAGAAGGGCTAGAACACAGGGTTTCTGATCCCAAATCTGCATGCTCTTGAGACATTTCCTAGGGCATCCTGTCGGTGTCCCTTGTAGTGAGAACAGGGCTTTCTGCCAGGATGTCCTCTTCCTCTCCTCTTCCCAAAGGAATAGCCTGCTAACACCTTCCCTGTGAACCTTGAACCCCTGCACCTCCCACATTCCTCTGCTGGCTCCCTCTCTCCCCTCCCCCATCCTAGGCTGAGGCATGACTCACTTCCATCCTCTATCCTGGACCTTCAGATCACTACTCAGTGCCCTGACTTGTTAAGCAGTACAGATGGCAATTAACTGCATGATATGAAATATCCTGACCCTAATTATTTCAGAGAAGAGCCAAGAAGCATTAATAAATGATACAAGAGAGTCTTTTCAGAGGTTCCTCAGCTGGCCTCTGTGCCAGCCTGCAAAAGACCAGGATGTGACAGGGACCTTTTCTCACTTAGAGTTCAGGGGCATGAGGCAGTGAGACCAGAGGCAATGCTTACGGAGATGCCAAGGATTTACCATGGCAAGGCAAGCTGCTCTTCTAAGCACTGAAATACATGAGTGTTAAAGCCACCATCCTCATCCTGCAGACAAGCAGAAAGACAAAAGTGGCCCCTGGATGTTCTCTGACAAATAATTGATTGTAGAATGCAATCCTGTGAATGAATTCCAGGAGAATCCCAGATCTGCCTCCCCTTCCTCATTCCATTCCAGGTAGCAGGCAGATATTCCATTTTCCCCAGATTATTAAGTCTCCTCTGTGCCTTGCCCTGAGGTGGCCCCCATGGGGTTATACTCGTGGGGAGCAGCAGTCAGATGCCAGTAAGATAGAGATTTGAGCCTCTCAGGGCCTGACCTTTGCTTGAACAGTATGTCTTTTTCCAGCAACATATCACAACAAAGCCTGAGAGAGAAAGAAAAATTTTTTATTCATGGATCCTTTTATGTGCCAGAATGAATGCAAATGCTCACACTCACACACACACACTTGAACAGACAGGGGCTCCCATACTTTTAAAGCCTAAAGATGAGCATTGATATTTATGCAGGAGAGACATTTGCTTCACAAAAGGATTTGCAACAGGGCTTCTTTAAAGTGTAAGCAACCAGAGTGCATTGAACATAGAGTTTGATTTACAAAAATGTGATTTACCTGTAAATGTTAAGAAGCCCATGCACTGTAGGGGTGCCGATACGTGTTTATAAAATACGTGTTTATGCAGAAATTGTTAGTGCCTCCCTTCATCCAGCTGGGGAGAGGGGCAGGCATTTCTGATAGAAGTCCTCCCCAGAGCTGGCTGGCTACAGGCCTAAGAAGTCTGGCCACAGAGTGGCCTCTCGCCAAGACTACAAACCACAGATCTTTCTCTACCTCTAGCTGGTAAAGGGGAAACTAAACACTTTATTCCAAGACTACCACAGACCCAGGGCTCAGAATCCTTTAAGAGATCCCCCATCTCTGAATGCTTTTCCTGCACACCCAGCCCCCAAGGTTCAGCCTCTCATGGATGTTTTGAGGAGAGTAGCTAGAAAAGAGCTTATTAATCATCTCAATCAACCACTCATTTGGTAGACAAAAAAAATAAGGTAGTGGCCTGAGCCAAGCCCAGTGCCCACCTGACAGAAGCCTTTGATGCTATTACCCCAGCCATCCCCACTGTGCACCGTGAGGCCAAAACCAGTGAAGAAGGCTTCTGGGAGGCTAGCCTTGCTGCCCAGGCTCCTCCACCCCGTGCCTGCCCCCTCTCATTTCTCTGCCTCGACTCCTTTCCCTTCTCCAGGTGAGAGATGTGTCCTTTGAGCTTAAGTTAGACTATGACATTCTCTTCGATGAGATTTAAACTCAATCCCTGGATAACAATCTATCTTTTTATTAAGACCTCACCCTTCAAAGCTAACTACTGAGTCAGCCACTTAGCTGGGGCCCCACGGGACTATCCTGCTACCCACTTAGGACAGAATCCCCAGGGACATGAAGACAGAACAAGTACTTAAAATTCAGATCTCCCCTAATTTCAGATCTAGAACTTATCCCAACGAACAAATACACACCTCTTAAAATCTAAGCTCCTTTTTTAATAATAACAATAAGGCTGATTATAACAACGAATACTTATTAAAAAGAACAGCAGACATATATAGCACCTACTATGTGGCTGGCAGTATTCTAAGCCCTTTACATATGTTTAACTATTTTATCATCATAACACTCTCTAAAGGAGGAAGTCATTACCCCCTAAGAGATCCAGAGAGGTTAAATAACTTGCTCAAAGTCACACAGCTAGGAAGTGACACAGTTGGGAATTGGGCCCAGGAAATTTGATCACAGAGACTAAAGTCTGACTCCTTGAACGCTTTAGGATCTGGCCTCTGCTGACATCTCTGACCTCAGATCCTACCACATACCCTTCCAGCCTTGCTACCTCCCTCCAGCTACAAACACTTCACTTCCATTCCCTTGTAGGGCTTCTGTCTTTTCTGTTCCCACTGCCTGGAAAGCTTGGCCTCCAGAACTTCCTGTCTCCTCAGAGGGGCCTAATCTTACAACCCTATCAAAAGAAGCCATCTGTAGCCACCTCACGGCACCTGTCATTTACTATGCACCAATCTGCTTTGTTTCCTTTAGCATTTCTCACTACCTGAAATGATCTTACTTCATGGTTTACTGTTTCTGCCACTAAAATGTAAACTCAATGGGCACAGCTGTTTTTCCCTTCCACTTTAATACAGTGCACCCTGCACCTAGACCACCTTGGCCCTGCATGCCGTGGGATCTCCATAGAGACTTATTGATTAATGAGCACTCTGTTCACAT
>NW_024354503.1:17577583-17619471 GCF_902729225.1 Pteropus medius | reverse complement strand
CACAGGCACGCATGCACGCACGCACACATGCACATTCACTATTTGCATACTGGAGTGCCCCTGAGAGCACTCAGACCAGGCACAGTCAGCGTGTGTTGGTGATGTAGTACGCTACAGTGTAACACCAGATAGAAGTGGTGAGACCAGCTCAACATAAACAGGCTTTCTAACAGCCAGCGGATGCTAAGATACCTCTGAGGACAGATCTATAATTAACTGGCCTGCAAGAATACAGAACAGAAAATAGAACCTCTGTGTAGGAGCCCGACCATCTCTACCACCTGGTCCGGGCCTTTTGTGTGGGTTGCCTGGAGAAATGGAAGACTTGATGAAAAGGCATGAGGAATTGGCCCCTCGAGAGTCTTTGGAAGGAGTAGGGTGGGGTGCTGGAGTGGCCCAGTCTTTCTAGTTACCCAGGTTAAGCTTGCTAACTAGCCAGGCCAGACATGGGGCACTGAGGAGGCAGGTCTGAGATCAGATAGGGTAGAGGGGCCTGCTCTCTTACTCGGCTGCCTGGCCTCTACCTTACCACTCCCAGCCTAAGACAAATGGGGTAGGGGATGCTATGTCTGCCCTGACAAGGCAATGAAGGGAGAGAAGGTAGCAGGGACCTAAGCTTATAGATGGCTTGACCCAATGCCTGATCTGACTAGGGCATTTCATTCTCGACAACGGGTGTTTTAGGAAATGCAGAATCATGCATCATGAGCGGTCTGTGGTGGTCGAGGTACAGCCAAACCCTAGCAGATATGACCCTTGTTCTAGGCACTCAGGCCTTACCAATTTCAGTGCTACTCCAAGATATGTGTGTGTGTGTGTGTGTGTGTCTGCGTGTGTGTCTGTGTGTCTGTGTGTGGTGATTCACGCAGTAGGAGGAGCAGAATACCTCACCCCCACCCCACACATGGTTAAGGGCCAAGATGTTAAATATTAAGTCTTCACGAAGAACCAAGGTATGGCGGTGTAGATGGCAGCTTACTGTAGAACTGCCACTAGTGGCATGGGGCAGGGTTAGTCTTCATTGATCTTGCAGATCCCCGAAATCTCTGCTTCCAGGTGATAAGACCCCCAGAGTCATGTACTGGATGGAAAGGACTGGGCAAAGCCCTCTATAACAGAGGGCATGTGGAGCCCAGGCCCTCAAGATGCTTAGAAAACCCAGAGTGCACGCCTCTGAAATTTTTCATGCCAGAGGTGCCAACATGTCTCCATGCGCATGTCCTTTGATTCATCCTAGCCCTGGAGCTCCTGGTGACCCTATCCTCAGGACATGTTCCCTCTGGACCCTTAGGAAGCCATGAGGCCTTGGCTGGAAGGAGGAAGCTGGATGAAGGGATGGTCCAGAGGGTGCTCACTCTTGTGACTAGAGAGTCTTCCTTATCAGAGCATCATCAATAATCATCCTGCCCCTTCCCCTACCAGCATAGGGACCTGGTCTGTAAAATAGGACAATAACACCCTCTTCAGAGAGTTGTGAGGATGAAAGGAGAAATGGCAGTAAAATACCCAGCAAATGTATCAACCAAACAACAAAAAAGATACATGAGCATTGCCATGTTTTCTTTCTCTCTTCTCCTTAACTCTCTATAGAAAATATAAGTTGGCATTTGCTGTGGAAAGATGTGGCCCAAATTTGTTGTTATTACTTCCTACCTGCTAGAACTACCCAAGGCAGCTGGCTTTTCCTATTGTACCTCTAGTGGAACACCCCAACACACCCCTGGGCCACCCTCGCACACTGGCACCAGCTGCCTTCAGGCCAGGGCTCAGCTGATCAATGGCCTTTGGAACTGGAGTGCCCTCTTCCTTATTCCCACTGGCTCTCTCAAGGTGCGGGGAGCAGACAAGGAGCCTCTTCCTGGGGCAACCTTCCTTTGCCTTCTGCTACCTGGGGGCCCAGACTTGGGTCTCACCATCCAGGCAGGGGGCAGGTAGTTGGCAGAAGCCACCTCAAAGCTCCTCTTGGTCCTCCTCCCCACTTGCCTTGGGCTTCACCCTTGCATTTTCCCCCTCTTTTCTCCCTTTACATCTGTATTTAATGTCTTGTGGATGAAGGAGTCCATTCTACCATCCCAAGGAGGAGAGTCACCTGAGTGCCATGAAAGAGCCAGGACTCCAGGACAAGTACATACATGACGGATCTGCCCTTCCCAGCCTATCCCTGGGACTACCAAAGTCTGCACCCTTGCTGGCCTCTCCCAGGCCTAACTAACTCTCTGTCAGGGTTTCAGGGTGTTTTCTTGGTTGGGTCACCTCCTTCTCAGCCCTTCTTCTTATCTCTCTTCCACTGGCTATGTCTGATGAAGGGAATGTGGGTGGATGGAACTGTAGATGGGCCTGAGTCAAAAGACCTGATTTCCAGTCCTAGTTCCACCATCTGAGCTCCGGGTGACCTGGAACAAAACACCCAAGCCTCTCTGAGCTGCCATTTTCTCTCCTTTAAGATGATCTACATAGTGACACCTGCTCCTCTGGTGTTTCTGTGTGAGAGTGATAATCTGTGTGACAGCCTGTTAGGAGACAGGGGGATGGGCTGCATGGATCACGAATACTGCATCCATGGTCTCTCCCTGATGCTGCCCTCCTTCCAGGTGTCTCCTGATTGTCTTTTTCTTTCACAGAATCGAAGCTCATGATTAGCAGCCCAGTAGAAACACAGAGCAGGAGACCACTTCACTCACACAAAACGATGAATGTAAAAAAGCCACTTTTCCAATCCTGGAAAGCACCACCCCATCCTTTCAGGCTCCTTTCCGCTCTCCACACTCTGAGCTAATTTCCTGGAAAAAGACCTTCTGGTAGGATCTGGAGCCCTTCCACTACCCCAAAGTGTTGGGTCTCCAACTTGACTGAGGAGGGAGAGCTAGACCACCCAGAAAAGAGCCCAACTGCCCCTCCTTTCTCAGGTGAAGGTTCTCAGGATTGCTCAGAAGGAACGGCTGGGGCGTGAACTGGAATCCTGGTATGAAGAGGATGTGTGCCCCTCCTATCATCCATGCTCCCTGCTTCCCTTCCCTGTCCCACAACTCAGCTGTGCCCCTCCACTTATATTCGCATGATATCAAGCTCTTCATGGGCAGCTCCCCTGCTCCCTGGCTACGTGTCTTGGCACACCCGAGGCCTGCCTTGAAGCTGATCCCAGAACATCTGCTTCAGCCACAGCCAAGGGACCAGGTCAGCACCTAAGCTCCAACAGAGCCCCTCTTGCATCAGGCTGGGGTGGCCAGGTTTCTTCATAAGAGTTTTTGTATCCTATTCCTCACTGCCTAGAGTCATGTTTAGGGTGATGAATCTAAAGCAAGAATCTATTTTTACTTCTCACCCCAATGGGTAGACTGGGTTTGGGAAAGAAGAGAGGTGAGAATTAAAGGAAAGGGGGGGCCTGGTCCATGGCTGATTGAAGGACTCTCACATCCCCCGCAAGTAGTGATTACCTCCTGTGGCCCCAGTGCCACACAGCAGACCAATAACCACTTGAAGAAGTGGGGTCACCGTCCTAGGTATTGTTACATTTTATGGCTGTTCTGTTAACAAGAAGGAATGGGCTTTCCACCAATACTACGTACTAGGCAAAGTTGGGGGTGGGTGGGCAGTGTTCTTCATTGCTGCTGTTTCTTGGTGACTGTGCCAAGAAAAACTGTGTGAAAAGATGGCTCCTAGGTAACAGATGAATGTAGCAGCAGTGCTGTACTCTTTTTAGGGAGATGTGATTCCCAGGATATCAGGGCTCTGTGCTAATGATTTCTATCTCTGGGGTAATATCGAAGCTCACTGGGGCCTTTTAGCTAATAATGGGATAATGGGCTCATTTCCTTCTGGGCCAGGGAAATTGGGCTGCCACCTTCACCCCCTGTGCCTATTTACCCTTCCTTCCTCCCCTCAGTGCTGAGGTGGGAGGACAGCAGACACCACAGAAAGTTTTCCATCCTAAGTCCTCACCCAGAGCTGGTTTTCCCATTCAGATGGTGACAACAGACCATCTTGGATGTTGAATCTGCCTGTGCTCAGGGACTTAAGAGGGCAAAATGGATCTGATCAACCAGGGCTGCCTAGAGTGGGTGGGCACGAGAACCTCCCCTTTCATCCCCTGGATGAATTCATGCCCATTATTACCCAGGACAATATCAGTATTCTTTGGCACACTTATTGATCAGAGACTTCTAATATCCAATAAGAGAGACTCGGCTAGATGGCCTCTGAGGCACTTACTATGCTGGTCCAGTGATTCTAGAACACAGTACAGATGGTCCTTGAACAGTATGGGCTTAAAGTGCACTGGTCCACTTATATGCAGAATTTATTCAATAAATACACAGTCAGCCTTCTGTATCCTGGGTTTTGCATCTGAGGATTCTACCAACTGATTTTGATCTGCAGTTGAGAGTCTGTGGCCGCAGAGGGCTGACTATATGCATTGTTCTACACTATTTTATATAAGGGACTTGAACATCCTTATATTTTGGTATTCAAGGGGGATCCTAGAACCAATCCCCTGCAGATATTGAGGGACAGCTGCTGTTAAGTTTTCAGGGAGTCAAAAGTTATATATTAATTTTCGACCACACACTGGGAGTGGGGGTACCCCTAACTCCCACACTGTACAAGGATTAACTCTATATCCAATATTAGCATTAATATGATGTAATTGATTACAATGTGCTCAATGATGCATACAATTAATATAATGGAGACTGTTAGCACTTCCATCTCTCTAGTTCTATGTGTTATGTATTTAATTACTTAGGTACTTCTCAGTTTGTAAATACACAGCTCCCTGAACTAGATCTTTCTCCATCGCCATTTTACAAATTAGGGAACTGAGGCCACAAACTAAAGGCCCCCTCCCCTCACATACAAGTCAGGTAACCCCTTGCTGTGGGATGCTGAAGGAACCTCCTGCTCGCCACCCACCTACCCATTATGCTCACACCGTTCACTCTCCCCTACAAGCCCACAGAACCATATCTCCGCCCCCCAAACTCCAAATCTGAAGTTTGTTTTTCAGGCTTCTTCTTCTTCAAAAACAACAGTTAGTCTTAGCTGATCCCAGTTGGACTCAAAGTAAATCTCTTCCACTTTGAAGGCCTTAGTTGCTTTTTCTGATACGTGAGGCATGCAGGCCTGGGAACCTCGAAGAGTCCATGTCACCCCAGCTGTGAGAGCCACCTTGGACTGGGCGGTCCTCTAGCCAATCCATCCTTGTCCAGGCAGCATGATCCTCAGACAAAAAGGACCAGGGGAAATGTGTGAAAAACACACCTATCTTTGTTGACCAGAGTTCCTCCGGGAGACTTGTGAAGACTTCAAGGGCATGGGCCAAGTCCATTAACTTCTCATGACATGGGGCAGAGTGTCTTGTATTTAGCAAACTATTAAATGTGAGTTGTTTTGATTTCTATATCTGCCTTATGCTGCTGCTGGCCTCTGCCTTCTAAAGTTCATGGCTCATGTGTTAGAATTTGGGACTTCAGGAATGAAGAAATTTGGGGGGTTTTATATCAATTCTAACACAAGCAAATGTGTTTATAGAAGGCTTTCTCAGCCTTGTCCTTTACCAGGACTACGACCTTTAACACAGGTTTGTTTAATTTCTTTGTGTCTTAGCTTGCTCATCTGAAAAATGGATAGTGTCCTACCCCATGCCATAGGCTTAGTGAGGATCAACTGGCATGATCCTACTCATAAACCTCTTCCTACAGGGCTGAGAATCTTCCTCTTCATGGAGCCTCAGAATAATCAAGTAAAATTAGCAGCGGCCCTACCTCCTGGGTTCCAATCTTTCATCACTGGTGCCTTGGCCCATCCAGTGCCCTCGGAACATTCCGTAAAGACAGATTTCAGAGGTCCTCTTCTACTCCCCTCCCACTGAGTTCCAGCTTTACCCCACCCTCTACATTGGGGGGTGTCATGGCTGACCCAGGGACCATGACAGTTTTTAGAAAACTAGTGGCTCATTATCACTTCCTTCTGCACTTTGATCCAGTGGGTTGGGCACAGCTCCTCATTTGAGGAGGCCAGAGCCTGAGTACAAAGATGGACAGGGTCTGGCCACAGGATATTTATAGAGGGTTTAGGGCCAAGCTTCTTGATTTGTCCCAGATGTGACAATTGCTGTGTCCTCAACAGAATGTGCATCCCCAACCCCACTGATCCTTACTTTTTGAAGTAAGAATGATAGGTATCAGAAGCTCTGAGGCCCCCAAGCAGGAAAAACAAGTGACCTGAAGGCAGAATATAGGCTTTCCTCTCTCAGAGTCCCAGCCTGCCTTTTTATGTTGATAACCACATTTGCTCATTTGCTGCTGTTCCTGCCATGGACTGCATCATGGCACAAGAGAGAGCAAACAAAAGGAAAAAAAAAGAAAAACAAAAAACCAAGGGACATGCCCCCGCCCACCATTGAGTTTTGGGAATTTTCTATTCCACTGCTGTAACCATACCAAAGGGTTTCTTCTGTATCTCTCTCTGTCTGTATCAAATGCTCACTCTGGGTTTCAGGCTGTGCTGAGTTCTGCTCAGGGGAGAACCATGGAAAAATAAGCTCAACCACCAATTTGGTAGTACTTGAAATCCTGGCTCCTCAACCCCCCAATTTATGTGCTGGTACTTACTGTTCAGAGACTTCGAATAGCTGGACCGTGCATTCCATCCAGGTTTTATAGTCAGTAGGAGAGAGGCTGCCATGTGTTTACCTCATCTTGCCTGGAATGGAACTCAATAAGATTTTAAAACCCTATTAAATTATAAACTTGTAGTCCTCCTTCCTCCAGGAGGAAGGAGACTAGCCCTGGCTGATTGCCTCGATGTCTTGTATCCCCATGAAAATGCAATCACACCTATTCACTTATTCACTCATTTAACAAAAATTTCTTAAGCACCGGTTCTGTGCTACGCCTCTTCTAGATACTGATTGTACAGCAATAGAAAAACAGACAAAGCCACTGTCAGACAAGGCAGTCAGAATATAAACAAATAATTAAATATATAATATGTAGGTGATAAGTACTATTATTAAAAATAAAAGAAGGTAAAAAAAGATGGGAGTATTTTTTTTTTTTTTATAAAGGATAGACTAGCAGAGTCCCTTTGAATAGGTAATAAAATCTGAGGAGAAAGTATAAAAAAAGCGAGCTCTCTAAATATCTAAGGCAGAAGTGTTCCAGGAAAAAGACATTGCCAAGACCCCTTGAGGACTGAGAGAGCATGTCTGGCCTGTCTGAAGAAGGACCAGGAGGCCCGTATAAGCCGGGAGTGCAGGGCAAGGGGGAGCACAGTTGAGGATGAAGTCAGAGGTTGGTGTGGGGAGGCAGATCACATGTGACCATGTATGCCATTGTTAGAACTTTGGAGAATGTGAAGTTTGACACAGAGGAGCAATATTATCTGACTTACAGTTTAACAGGATCAATCTGACTGCTGTTTTGAGAATAGACTGGAGTAGGAGAGGAGGGGCTAGGAAGGAAGCAGATAAGCCATCTAGAAGCCTCTGAAATAGTTCAGGAAAGAGATAATCATGTATTGCTTCAGAACAATTCAGATGAAGAAAGTTAAAAATTGGTTCTGAATATATGTTGAATGTAGAGTGGACAAGAGTGTTGACAGAAGAAGTTGGTTAGAGAGAGAAGTTAATGGTCGATTTAGAGTTGCTATGGAGATCCTCCAGCGATCACTCTACTGACCCAGGAATCTTCAACCCAACATCCCTGACACGATATTCAGCCGCTTAAGTAATACTGCCCAGGCGAGAGGATTCACTACCTCACACAACAGCTTTATCCAGTCCTTTAAACTCCTTTCTTATATTCACTCAAGCCCCATGTCCCTGTGTCATTTCTTGCTGTTCCTAAAGCAATACAGAGCAAGTCTCCAGCGGCTCCCCCAGACAATCCTCCAGACTCCTGGCAGAGACGGGCGCAGCCTCTCCCTTAGCTCACATCCCCAATCAGGGCTGTTTTCCGTCCCTCTGGACATTAACAAATCCCAGGAGGAAGCAGCTCCAGGTCTTCTACTAGGTAGAAAGGCCAGGGAGAAATTGTCCTCTGAGCTCTTTCTAGAACATTATTCATAAATTTTGATAAATGATTTACATTCAGGCCACAGATCTAAATTTAGCAAATGCTCTCAACTCCTTTCCTTTTTCCAGGTGGAGGGAAATTAAAGACTTAGCTTAGGTTTTGCTTCCTTACCCTCTCCACATCTCCCCATCTATCGTTATCCATATCCATATTCTCTGCTTTCCTATTCATTACAGTAAATAAACTATCTGTGGTTCTATATAAAGCCAGTTCCTCCACTTTTCTGCTGTATTCTATACCTTCTCACATATTCAAGAACACTAAAAATTTGAGGGAAGAATAGGGTGGAACTAATATTGTTAAGAAGGAATTCAAGAACGCTTCATAGATGTAAAAGAAAACATAAAATTATGTAAGGGCCAGCCATAGGAAAATTGACTGAGGGTGATCAACTCAGAGACATAGCCAATAAAATTATTAGATTTTAGAAACAAAGAAACATTATTCAAGGCCTCCAGGCATAATACCTATAATACAAGAGTATGAAAATTATACTGGCATCGGGATATTCAAGAGCAACCCAAAGCAAGACAAGAGTGAAGCATTATTTTCAAGTAACCTAGAAAAAAAAGGAAATAATTTGTGAGCCAAGGACTTTATCTGCAGTAAAGCTATCATTCAATTATCAAGGCTATAGAAAATAAAATTATATATGCAAAGAGTAAGAGAATTCTATACATATGAGCCCTTCTTGGATAACTTGCTAGAGGGCAAATTCTATCCAATCAAGAGATGACGCAGGTAGGGGGGAACTTTGGCAAAAGAAGATGGTGAGCATGTAGTACATTTAAGCGGAGATCCAAAATTTAAACAAGGAGCAGAGACAAGTATTGAAACTTGTAAATGTCATATGTTCTGACAGAGTAGAAAGAATGCAACTTAAAATTTGAGCCAAGAAGGAAGATAGAAAGAGGAAAGTAGAATAAGGTCATTGCTGCATAGGTAACAGGTAGGAATCAAATGATACCACTTAGAATTGACAATCCAGATAGTAAAAGGTTAAATAAGAAAAAATGAATAAGAATATTTTAAAATATACAAAAGCAAAGGTAACTACAAGAGCAAGAATGTAGTTTTGTAAATATCAAAGAAAATTTTTTAAAGAGCAAAACATTTTATAGAAAGAAATGGTAAAAATAACACAATTCATAGACTAATTATAATATAAAATAATGTAAGGAGTTGACATCCAATATATTAGTCTTTTCAATAAATGTGAATGAAATTAACTCGCCTCATAAAAGAAATATATTTTCAAAACTTCGCTCTCTTCCACATTAAAAAAAAATGGTTCAAAGGCTAAAAAATAAAAGAGGATGGGAAAAGTTATGACAGTTAAATAGAATAACTCTAAAGCAAGAGTGGCAAGCCTAAAATTAGATAATACAGCCTTTAGGCCAAAAACCATCCAACAAGACAAATAAAAACATATTATAATGCAAAAAGCCACAATCTACAATAAAATATATCAGTTATTAATATCTATGCACCAGATTACATAGAAACTATCTATCTATAAAATACAAATTGCAGCAATGCAAGGAAAAATAAAAGCAATAATAAGAGAGTCTTACACACCACTATCAGTACAGGAAGGGCATATGAACAAAAATATGTATGGATAGAGAAGACAACAATTTAACCTTTTACTATCTGGATTGTCAATTCTAAGTGGTATCATTTGATTCCTACCTGTTACTTATGCAGCAATGACCTTATTCTACTTTCCTCTTTCTATCTTCCTTCTTGGCTCAAACATCAATGACAAATCAGATTTCATAAATATGCATTAAATGCAGCACCCTTTAATAAAAATATACTTTCTTCTCAAGCAGACAAGAAACATTCATTGAAAGTGATCATATATGACATGACAAAGGAATCATAAGTAGGTTCCATAGTAGAAACGTGGAATTGTCTGATCACAAAGCAGTGAAAGTATAAAGTAAAAGCAAAATTTAAAAATGCCCTTTCCAAGATGGAGAAAGGGCCTGACTTCACTCTACCACCTGAAACAATGACAAAAGATTTGAACAAAATATATGAAGCAGTGGTTTTCAAGATATCAGACATAGAGCCATGATGAACAGTGATCCTGAAGAATTGAGGATTACATAAAATGAGTTCTATCATTTTGCCAGCTTAGATCGTGGAGAGTTTCCAGGCCCTGGTACAGGGAAGAGAAACCCAGAAAGAACCCAGTGGACTCCCTGATTTGAGAAGCTGAGAGTCTGAGGAAACCAGGTGGCTAGATTTCATAGGACAGAGTACCAAACAGAGGAGAGTATTCGCAGCAGAAAGATGGTTAAATAAACATATAAGAAATACCAGTCTTAGTACATTTAGTACATTTAAACAAAATACCACAGATTGGGTAGCTAATAAACAACATCAATTTATTTCTCACAGTTCTGGAGGCTGGAAGTCCAAGCTCTGGGTGCCAGCATGATCAAGTGAGGACCCTCTTCAGGGTTGCAGACTTCTCGTTGTATCTTTACATGGTGGAAGGGGCTAGGGAGCCTTCTGGGGCTTCTTTCATAAAGCATTAATTCCATTCATGAGATTTCTACCTTCACAACTTAAGCACGTTCCAAAGACCTGCCCTACTAATACAATCACCTTTGGAGATTTTAACATATGAATTTTAACATATGAATTTTGAGGAGACATAAACATTTAACCTTAGCACCATTCAAAGCCATAGAAAGAGCCCCTTGAAAGGATAAAAGGAAACACTGCCAGATACTTTTACAGGATCAAAGATAGTGTCTGCTCAAAGTAACTGGAAAACCTCATAATTCATGTAGAATTGTGTAGGAGTTTGCCTCAAGAGTGGGGAATGATTAAGCCTAGACTATATCTACTATGGCTCTGTCTGAGGAATCTTTAAAGCAAGACCTAAAAGGATTTAACTGTTTCCAAGTAAGTTAACTGCATCCCAGAACAAAGCTCAGGAACATTTTTAAGAATACAAAAATGTCCAATACTCAATAAATTAAAATTCATAATGTCTGGTATCCAATAAAAAATTACCTGGCATGCAAAGAAGCAGAAAAATATAAATCCTAATGAAGAGAAAAATCAATTATAAAAACAACGATAACTAGACACAAATGTTAGAATTAGTGGTCAAAGATATCAAAACAGTTATAAAAGTAATCCATTAGTATGGAGACATAGAAGATGCACAAAAGACCCAACTTGAACATCTATGGGTCAAAACTACAATGCTTGACATGAAAAATACACTGAATGGGATTAACAGTAGATTCAGCACTGGAGAGGAAAAGATCAGTACATTTAAGACAAAGCAAAAAAAAAAAATCCTAAAGTAGAACACACAGAGAAAAAATAATAAAAACTGAAAAGGGCATCAATGAACTGTAGGACAACTTCATGCTGCCTATTATACATATAATCAGAGTTCCCAAAGGAAAGGATAGAAAGGGAAAGAGAGAAAATTTGGCTTAAAATACTCAAAATGCAACAAAAGTTATTAACTCAGGACCCAAAAAGCTCAGAAAACATCAAGCACAAAAAGTACAAAGAAAACGACATTAAGCCAAATCATAATAAAATTGCCCCAAACCAGTGATAAAGAGAAAAATCTTAAAAGCAACTAGAGAGGAGAACAGGAACCAAAATGGCATAGATGATAGAGGCTCTGTTCATCCCTCTGGCGACCAAATCAAAGTTGTGATGGAAACAAAGAGCAGCAGCAAGGAAAAATCGCCTGGGATCTTGACGAACAAGCCATACAACTAAGGAGAAATCCAAGAAAGCACCCTGAAGTGGCAGAAGGTTGGACAGGGCAAGAATGCAAGATGACCCAATCTCCAGAGGCTGAGTGAGATGGAGGCTACGGAAGCAGCAAATGCCTCTTAAAGGGCTGCGTCCGTGAGCAGATTTTAGCAGTGATGGACCTGCTCGCTCTGAGCACCAGTGCCCACTCGGCTGCGTACAGGGGGCACTAGGGACTTACAGGGAGACATTGTCAGAGTGAGGGCTGAGGTGAGATTCACCCTGTACAGAAGTGCCAGAGGTATCCATTGTTCCCTGTTGAACCCTCCCCACTCCCAATGCGCGGACACAGTGCCATTGCTGTGAGGTCATCAGACTGGATAACAGAGGTCGCTACACCCAGAGGATTCCCTGAAACCCTGCCTCCCCCAACTCATGGCCCCACCAAGCCACATCCAGGTTTATCGTCAGTGAGTCAGGTGCTCCTTGATGAGTACTGCCTAGACTGACACTGGAGGTAGCTGGCCTCAATTTCTGGCATGACCTTTTGAGGCAACTACAAGCACAGTATCTGTGGATTGCTTGCTGAATCATAACAGTGGCCCTGGAGGGGCAGAGGCTTGAGCTAAATTTGGCCTGTAACTGAGCCCCTCTCAGGACTTTGCCATAGGACACCTACTTCACAAATCCACACTAATGAGACCAGGAGACTTAGGAGCTTTGCTTAGTACATAGAAGCAGATGCAGAAAGGCAGCCAAAACGGGAAGACAAAGAAGTAGAAACCATATGAGAGAACAGGACAAAGATCCAGATATAATGGAGTCAAGTAATCTAACAGATGCAGAGTTCAAAACACTGGTTATAAAGATGCTCGATGAACTTTTGGTTAAATTCAGTGAGAACTTCAACAAAGAGATAAAAACATAAAAATGAAAATGGAAATTATAAAAGGGAACCAGTCTGAAATGGAGAACACATTATCTGAGATGAGAAGATATTAAATGGAATAAACAAAGGAATAAACAAAGTGAATAAAGAAAAGGATCAAATGCCCTATCTAGAGGATGAGAAAGCCAAGGACACTCAATCAGAATGGCAAGAAAAAGATGCCAAAACTATAAAAATAATTTAAGGAACATATGGGACACTATTAAGGGTCCAAATATCTGTCTGATTGGCATAACTGAAGAAAATCAAGATGTTGAACAGCTGTTTGAAGAAATAATGATGGAAAACTTCCCTAAACTAGTGAAGGAAATGGACATAAAACTCCAGGAAGCTCAGAGAATTCCAAAAATCAGGGATCCAAAGAGGTCCACACCGAGACACATCATAATTAAAATGTCAAAGGTTAAATACAAAGAAAGAATATTAAAAGCAGCAAGAGAAAAACAAATAATTACATAAAGGGGAACACCCATATGACTGGCAGCTGATTTCTCAAAAGAAACTATGCAGGACAGAAGGGCTTGGCAAAAAATATTCAACAGGATGAAGACCCAGGATCTACAACCAAGAATAATTTATCCAGCAAAGCTATCATTTGAAGGACAGATAAAGAGTTTCCCAGACAAAAACAAACTAAAGGAATTTATCACCACCAAGCCAGAATTACAGGAAATATTGGAGAGACTTCTTTAAGAAGAAAAAACAGTTATCAAAAACAGGAATAAAGAATGGTAACAACTACATTCCTATCAATAAGTACCTCGAATGGAAAAGAATTAAGTGCTCCAACTAAGAGACTCACTTCAGATTAAAAGACGCAGACTAAAAGGAAGAGGATGGAAAATGTATTGCTTTGATGGACCTAGAAGGTATTTAATTCAGATAGAGAAAAATAAACATTATATGATTTCACTTATATGCAGAATTTAAAGAATAAAAAGAACAAACTAATCAAAAATAGACTCACAAATATAGTGGGCATTTGATGATGGACAGAGGGGAGAGGAGTTTAGGGGGCTAGGAGAATGGGGTGAAGGGTTAAAGAAGTACAAATTAGTAGCTGATGGATGGACATGGGGATTGGGAGCACAGCGTAGGGAATGCAATTAGAATGAATACATTGACTAGATGGAGAGTCAGGGGAGGGAGGGAGCAACTTTGCAGAGGGGGGGCCATTTTACGAACTATATAGATGTCTAACCAATGTATTATATACTTAAAACTAATTAAAATAAATTTTAAAAATGAAAAAAACAAAAAGCAACCAGAGAAAAAGACACTTTACTTATTAAATAGGAACAAAGACAAGGATACTAGCAGATTTCTAGTCAGAAACAATGTAAGCAACATCTTTGAAGTACTGAAAAAAGTAAACTGTCAACCTCGAATTCAATACCCAGTGAAATATATTTCAAAAACTAATACAAATAAAGAATTCTTTAGACTTGCAAAAGGTGAAAGAATGCATGCTCTGCAGAACCATATTACAAGATGTGTTAAAAGAAGTCCATCGGCAGAGGAAAATGATACCAGATGGAAATACAAAACTATACAAAGTAATTAAGAACACTGAAATTGGCAGCTATATGGATTTATATATGTGTATATGTACACACACACACACACGCACACACATATACATATATATGTGTGTATATATATGTGTGTGTATACATATATATGTATATATATGTAAAATAATCATTATCAGTGGTCCCCTACATTTGGGCACCAGGACCGGTGCTCCTATGAGAATCTAATGCCTGATGATCTGAGGTGGAGCTGCGGTGCTGATGCTAGCGCTGAGGAGTGGCTGCGAATACAGATGAAGCTTCGCTCACTGGACCGCCACTCACCTCCTGCTATGCAGCCTAGTTCTTATCAGGTCATGGACTGGTACCAGTCTGTGGCCTGGATGTTAGGGACTCCTGTATAATCGAAATATATGTGAAACATATGACATAAAATTGTGAGGAAATACATGGAAATATACTATTGTAAGGTTCTTATATATGCGATAGTATAAATCAGTTGAAGGTAGATTGTGATAATTTAATGATGTACACTACAAATTCTAAAGTAACCATTAAAATAACAAAATGAAGAGTTATAGATCATAATCTACCAAAGGAGAGAAAATGGAGTAAAAATTTCAATTAAAAAGAAAGCAAACAGGAAAATAAACATCAAGAGCATATGGAATAAATAGAACAGCCTGCAAGATGATATACTTATATCCAACCATGTCAATAATCATATTACATGTAAATGATATAAACATCTCAATAAAAAGGCAGAGACTGTTAAAATGGATAAAGAAGCAATCCCCACTCTTGCAGCCTACACAAAACTCTTTGTAAGTATGAAGACACACATAAGCTAAGGTTAAGGAATGGGAAATATAATTTTAAAAAAGCTGGAGTGGCTATATTAATATGAAGCAAAGTACATTTCAGAATAAAGACTATTACCAGGGACAAAGAATATAATTTTATAATAATAACTTTCATAATAATAAATGATAATAGAGAGGATTTAACAATCCCAAATGTCTGTGTATCTAATAAGAGAGTTTCAAAATATATGAAGTAAAAACTGATAGACAAATTCACAACTGTAGTTGAACATTTTAATAGCCTTTACTCAATAACTGATAAAACAAATAGAAAGTCATAAAGATATGAGATTTGAACATAATCAACTGACTTGAACTAATATTCAATCCAATAACAGCATAAAATGTATTATTCTCAAGTGCACATGAAATGTTTACCAAGATATTTTTGGCCATGAATAAAGTTGTGATACATTTAAAAGGATTTGCATCAAACAAAATATGCTTTTGAACACACTGGAATTAAAGTAGAAATCAGAAACAGAAAAAAAAATCATTGGAAATCCTCATACATGTGGATTAACATACTTCTAAAAAGCTATAAATCAAAGAAGAAAACTAAAAATCAAAAGGAAATATTAAACTGAATGAAAATTAAGAGTAAAAATTATCAAAATTTGTGAAATGCTGCTAAAGCATTATCCAAGGGGAAACTTATAGCAGTAGACATCCAAAATAGAAAAAAAAATAGTCTAAATCAATAAACTTTTAGTTAGACTAATAAGGAAAAAGTAGAGAAAACAAATGATCGTATCAAAAAAAAATAATAGAGCGACATTGTTACAGATTCCATGAATATTAAAAGGATAATAAGGAAAATATTTTGAACAATTTTATGCCAAATATATTTGAGAACTTAGGTGAAAAGGGAAAATTCATTGAAAGACACAAACTACCAAAATTCATATAAGAAGAAATAGATAACCTGAATAGTTCTATATCTATTTTTTTAAATTTTAACATATTAAAAAACCTTCAAACAGAAATACCTTTAGACCCAAGTGGCTTCATTGGTAAATTCTATCAAACATTCAGAGAGAAAATATTATCAATTCAACACCAAATTTTCCAGAAAATTAAAAAGAAAAAAAATATTCACCAATACATTTTATGAGGCCAGCATAACCTTGATAACAAAACCAGGTAACAACCTTATAAGAAAGGAAAACTAAAGCGCAGTATCTGTCATAAACATAGCTGCAAAAGTCTTAATAAAATTTTAGCAAATCGAATACAACACAATTTTAAAAGGATAATATATTATGATCAAGTGGAATTTATTCTAAAAAGTCAAGGTTGGTTTAACATTTAAAATAATCAATCAACATCATTTACCGTATTAAGAGACCAAAAATAAAAGCATGTGATCATCATTATGGAGTCAGAAAATCATTTTAAAAAATCCAATATCCATTCCTGAAAAAAACTCTCAGCAAAGTAGGATTGGAAGGAAAGGAAATTTCCTCAACCTGATAAAAAGCATTTTTGGAAAACTTACAAATATGATCACACTAATAGTGAAAGACTACTTTCCCTGGACAAGAAGAAACAAGATAAGGAGGCTTGTTTTTACCATTTCTATTTGATATTTATTGAAGATTCTAGTCAGAGTGTCACTCTGGGGCCAGGTGAAATCTGGCGTCACACCAGCGGCATGGGAGAGGAGGAGGTGGAGTGGAGTACAGTGGACAGGTGTTGTGTGTTGTTCCTCGGTTCTTCCCCGCCAACGCAGCAAAGAATTATGGGTCTGCAAGATTGAGAAAAAGTTAGATTTATTGAAAGTACATTTTTTTTTTATTAACTTAGCTTTTTTTTTTTTAACATTTTAATTTTTATTTTCCCCCTCCCATTTCCCTTCTGGTAACCATTAGTCCATTGTCCATGTCCATGAGTCTCTGTTTGTCCTGTTCATTTGTTGCTTTTAGGTTTATATCCCACATATGTGATATCATGTGATTTTCAACCTTTTCTGTTTGGCTTATTTTGCTTAGTATGATTATTTCAAGGTCCATCCATGTTGTTGCAAATGGCAGTATTTCATCTTTTCTTATGGCTGAGTAATATTCCATTGTATATATGTACCACAGTTTCTTTAGCCAATCATCTATCGTAGGACACTTCAGTTGCTTCCATTTCCTGGCCACTGTGAATAATGCTGCTATGAACATTGGTGTGCAAATATCTTTTCGAATATGAGTTTTCAAGTCTTTGGGGTAAATACCTAGTAGAGGAATTGCTGGATCATATGGTAGGTCAATTCTTAGTTTTTTGAGGAAACTCCATACCACTTTTCATATCAATTTGAGACCCACCAGCACTGTATGAGAGGTCCTATTTCTCCACATTTTAGAAGGAGACATACCATGCTAAGGAAGGCTGCAGCCCTGTGGAATTTAGGTGATAAACAGATAAGATAGCACATCCCAAAGGGAGGGTCAGTTTTCCAGCCAGGAATGCTGTAAGGATGCAGAGATGGGAAGATCTGTTTATATTTGGGCCATATTGGGAGCGCCTAGATTATCCACATGTGAGGTCACCTTGACTAACAACAGTTGGCTGCTACATAACTTTTTACCTACTGCGCATGTGCTTGCCTAGAATTCAGTCTGTTATAATTAGATTTATGAACTTCCAGGCATAGTCGTGATATTATAATGATGGTATAATGAGGCTGAAGTTAGGGGTAGTACTTTCTGCGTATGCGTTTGTAGCTGGTTTAGCCAACAGATTTTATGGCCTTTGTGCTCTAGGATTTGAGGTAATTTATAACCATAAAAGGGAGGTATTTCAGGGAGGTATTTCTGGGCGGTACTTAAGGAAGGTCTTCAAGGGAAGTTTCTATGGTTACAGAGCTGGGCTTTGGCTCAGCTCTGACTAACTACTTAACAAGAGCAATAAAGCAAGGAAAAAAATTAAAAACATCTAGATTCTAAAGAAAGAAGTAAAATTATCTTTATTTTCAGAAGATATAATTGTCTATGTAGAAATTTCTATGGAATCAACAGAAAAGTTACTAAAACTAATAAATGAGTTTAGCAAGTTACCTGATACAAGACAGTAGACAAAAATTAATTTTATTTCTATAAGCAATGAACAATAAGAAATTAAAATTAAATACCATTTACAATAGCATCAAAAATGTAAAATATTTAGGAATAAATCTGACAAATTTGAAGTATTTTGGAATAAATCTGACAAATATGCTATGTTCATAATTTAGAAATCTCAATATTGTTAAGATGTGAATTTTCACATTTACCATTAAATTTAATGCTATCTAACCCAAAATGTCAGCAAGGTTTTTTGTAAAATTAAGAAGCCAACCTTAAAATTCATATGGGAATCAAAGGACCAAAAATAGTCAAAAGAACTTTGAAAAAGGAGAACAAAGTTGGAAGATTAATGGTACCTGATTTCAAGACTTATTATAAAGTTACAGTAATCAAGACAGTGTAGCATCAACATAAACACGGGCAAATAAATCAATGGAACAGAATAAAGAGTCTAGAAATAGGCTTAAATATATGGACAATTCACTTTTGACAAATGTACAGTGACAATTCAGTGGAGAAGGATAGCCTTTTCAATAAACAGACCTGAAACAACTGGATATCCTTATGCAAAACAATAATAATTTTCCATCTATACTTTGTAATATATACAAACATTAACTTAAAAAAGATTGCACACTTAAATGTAAAATCTAAAAGCATAAAATTTCCAATAATAATAATAATAAAATAAAATAAAACATAGGAAAAAGCATTTGTAACCTTCGGTTAGACAAAGATTTTTAGATATGATTCCAAATTCATGACCAATAAAAGAACAAATTGATAAATTAGACTTTGCCAAAATTAAAAACTCTGTTTTTCTTCATACTCTATGGGAATGAAAAGTTACAGGTTGGGATAACATATTTGTGAACTACATTTCTGACAAAGGACTTATATCCAGAATATGTAAAAACACTCAAACGAGATAAAAATATACCATACAAATTTAGAAGAAAAAAGTTAAAACATTTTAATAGACATTTCATCAAAAAAGACATATGGATAGCAAATAAGCATATGAAAAGACACTAAATATCAGTAGTCATTAGGGAAAACAAGTTAAAAACATAATAAAATTTAAATTGTGTTTTATTATTGCACACCTTTTGGAATGGCTAAAATTTTAAAAATGATTACATCAAGTTGGTGAGAATATAGAGGAACTGAAACCCTTATATACTGCTCTTGGGAATGTAAAGGCCACAGTCACTTTGGAAAATAGTTTAGCAGTTTCGTAAAACATACACCTACCATATGACCAAGCCATTCTACTCATAGGTTTTTATCTAAGAGAATGAAAGTGTATGTCCATACAAATGTATGCTAATGTTCATAGCAGCTTTATCTGTATTAGCTAAAAACTGGAAATAATACAAATGTTCATCATCAGCTGATAAATATTGATAGATAAACAAATTGTTGTACATATATACAATGAAATTCTATTCCACAACAAGAAGAAATTTATACTAAAATATAGATGAATCTCAAAATAAGTATGTTGAGCAAAAGAAGCCAGACATTAAGAGTACATACTGTATATTTCCATTTATATAAAATTCTGTGAAATGCAAATTAACCTACAGATCAATGGTTGCTTGAGGGAAATATGGGGTGAACAGAAATGATTACAAAGGGACACAAAGAAACTTCAGTTTAATTGATATGTTCAATAACTTGATTATGGTGATGGTGATGGTTTCAGTGGTGTTTTAAATGTCAAAATTTATCCCATTTACACTTTAAATATGTGCAGTTTATTGTGTTTTAATTATATCTCAATAAAGCTTGTAAGAAAAGATTTTCACATGAATAAATATTTTTAAAGGTGCCCTTCCAACTGGAATTTAAAAACAATGTTTTATTAAATAATCTTTGGATGATAATAAAATTTTTAATAGAAATTAGAGATTAAAAAAAGAATAATCAAACACTCAATATAAACCTATAGAATATATTTAAAACACTGATCAGAGGAAAATTCATGGCCATAACCACTTATATCTTTAAAAACAGAAGAATAAAAATAAATTAACTAAATTTTCACCTTAAAAAACCAGCAAAAAAATTATCTAAAAAAATAAATAAATAAAAAAGCAGAAGGAAAAAAGTAATAAATCTAAGTATATAATAGTTGAAACAGAGAACAGGAAAGTGGTAAATCTAAATGATAAATTAAAATCTTAGGTTTTGGGAAATTAACAATGTAAACAAAACAGTAGCTAATCTAATTCAGAAAAAAAACACAAAAATATATAATAATTAACAAAGAAGAAATAACCATTGACATATAGGGAAGTTTTTAAAAATGTGACTACTTTCCACACATATATGCAAATAAATTGGTTGGAAGGAGTAGGAGATTTAGTAAAAATTCAGTGATTATGTATTTTTGTATGGTTTGAAATTTAGAATCATGTTAATCTTTTACATATTCAAAGAATAAAATTGTATCAACATGAGAGAAAGTACATTTATATCATCTCTAAGTGTCTTCCAACAAATTACTTATTAATTATAAAAGAAAAAAGTAATAACTTTAAAATGGAAAAATCTAGCTTAAAACATCTTAATGAAGTAATCAATGTTAGCATGATCAATAATGAGACAAACCAATATCATTGCCCCCTTATGTATTTAACAGGCAAGGACAAAAATCACTTAAGTAGTGTTTCTGCCAAAAATGCATTAACTGAATCTAATCCATAGGAGACACCAAGCCAACCCAAATTGTGAACATTCTAAAAAATAAGTGTCCTACAGTTCTTAAGAATGTCAATGTTATATAATACAAAAGAAGAGCTATCAAACTGTTCCAGATTAAGGAGACATGACCATTAAATGCAAAGGGTGATGCTGGATTGAATCCTGGGCTGAAACCATAATTGGTAAAAAAGACACTATTTGAACATTAGAGGAAATTAGAATATAAACTATTGATTAGATAATAATATTGTATAGATGTTAACTCCCATGCTCCTATAAAAGAATTTCCTTATTCTTAGGAAATAATTAATTATGAATGAGTGAACAAGCATGAGGTAATATAACTTACTATCAAATAGAGAGAGAAGGAGAGAGAGAGAATGATATGGCAAAAGTGGTAAAATGTTAACCATGACTAGATTTGAGCAAACATATATAGGAATTCATCTACTATTCTTGCAAATTTTCCATAAACTGGCAACTAAGACAAAATGTTAAAAAAAAAAACTGTATTCACACCACTCACATAACTGTCCTTATATCCAATTAATATATCAATTTCTTTATTTCGTAGCACTTCTTAAGTTCTAATACCACATATTTTTATGAATCTCAACCCAAAAAATGCAAGCTCTCAGGGACAGGAACCTTTGCTCTTTTGTACAATGAGGTAATTCTGAATTTCCGGAACTGTACCTAGCACTTAGTAGATGTAAAATAAATATTCTTGAATGAATGCTTAACTGTTACAATTGGATTCATTGTTACAATAGGCTCAGATGACCTGTGTCCAAAACTTTGCTTTTAGTGTTACTAGATACAACACGGGCAAGCTACTAATCTTTTCTGGAATTTAGCTCCTAGTGAGTACTTATTTCAAACAGAAATAGGAAGAGTGGTGTCAGAAAAAGATGGTGGAGTAAGGAATTCCAAAAGTTTGTTCCTCCTCAAAATCATTGAGTAAACTGGAAATACTGTGAGAATCAACTTCTTTAGAAATCTAGAATCTAATCAAAATTTTACAGTAAGCAGAGAAAAAGATTAATCAAGAAAAACCAGATGAATCTCAGTAAGTGAGTTTTGTGACATTTTAACTTACCCTGGCACCATCTCCCACTCCCCAGCTTGGCAGTGGTCAAGACAACAGCCGGCATTCCCGGTATGTATCTGGCACCACAGAAAGCAAAACAGACCTTCTTCTCAAACAGCTATGTCTTTGTTTTGACCTGTCTGGTGGCTCCTTGAAGAGCTGCCTCAAAGGGTTTGCCTTATTTCACCTAACTCAGAAAATTCCCAGAGTTGGGGCAGCTACCCAGGGAGAATTCTCCAAAAACATTTAAAAGCAAATGTATTAGATGCTGTTTCCTAACAGTTGGGGGAAAGAACAGACAATTCTAAAAGCCTGGGAGGAAAAGTATGAGATGCTTTGGAGAATAAAGATTTGAAAAGCTGCCACATATTTCTAGGAATCTAGGAGATCATGCATATACCCAAGGCTGGGCACATGCTCAGAAAAGACCCAAGAAGGCCCTAAACTCTTACCTTTGGCTGATGGTCAGCTCTGCATAAGAAGTGAAGGTTAGAGCAGAGTTGTAAATGGTCTGGCTGAGTATTGAAAGCATGCCCCAAATACGCACAGAGTCCACCTGCAAAGACTGGGAGACTTTTTTTTTTCCTCTTAGTTCCAAGCCCTTCAAAGATCTAGCAGTTCCCTCCGAAGACCACCAGCTGACCATAATATAACAGACTTTAATGACCACACATGACAAAAGATAGAAATTTTACAAAACTGTTTAGAAATGTCACAACACAAACAAATAACAAAGAAAATGCAAATCGAATCCATATTGAGATACCACTCCATACCCACTGGAATGGCTGTAAATTTTTTTTTTTAAATGAAAATGTTGATAAGAATGGAGAAGCTGGACCTCTCATATATTTCTGGTAGAAATATAAAATGGTACATCAACTGTAGGGAAAGCATTTTGGCAGTTTCTCAAAAAGTTAAACATAAAATTACCATATGGCCCAGAAATTCTTCCTAGGTATTGAGAATTAAAAAACATGTTAAAAAAAAACATATATATACAAGTGTTTATAGAGAATTATTCATAATAACTAAAAAGTGGAAACAACCTAAATGTTCATCAACAAGAGTGAATAAACAAAATATTGTATATCTATGCGATGGACTATTATTTAGCCTTCAAAAAATGAAACACCAATACATGTTACGACATGGACAAATCTTGAAACTATTATGCTAAGTGAAAGAAGCCAAACACAAAAGGTCGAATATTGTGTGACTCCATTTACATGAAATGTCCAGAACAGGCAAATCCATCAAAATAGAAAGCTGATTAGTGGTTGCCAGAAGCTAAGAGGAAAAAGCTCGAGAGTGACTGCTTAATGTGTATGGGACTCCTCTTGGGGATGATAAAATGTTCTAGAATTAAATAATGGCAATGGTTGCACAACATTATCAATGTACTAAAAGCCCCTGAGCTGTACATTTTAAAATGATTAAAATAATGAACTTTATGTTATATAAATTCTATGTCAATTTTTTAAAGGAAAACAGAATGCTCAAATATGAAGATGCATTTTGGACTTTTCAGGACGAAGTCTTTCAAAATAAGTGCCCAATAAATAATAACACATGGGCCTCCTTCAACTAGCCTTGATGACATTCTCCTCTTCTCATTGGTCAGGGGCATTCTCATCTGCTCAGCAACCCTCTCCCATTGGCTGGATTCTTGATGCCCAGGCTCTGAGTGAGAACCCAGGTCCCCCAGGCCCTGCAGCAGGTGTAAGAGAACGCAGAGGACAATGGCAAACCCTTTTCGGAGAGTTGGGTTCTGAAAGCCAGCCGAGCCTGGTCAAACATTTTTCTCTAGTGAGGGGCCTTTGGTTAAAAAACGTCAGGACTTGCCCATTAGGTGGATTTGACTTTCACCTCTGCTCCTGATTCTTATAGGACCTCAAGCCAAGTGCCTTCTGGATGGCCTTTTTCTCTGAGGTGAAATGGAAGTGAGGACTGCCAGATCACAAGTTTCCTGCGAGTCCATAATCTGTTAAATATAGAGTCACTGTCAGCACACCATGCACTGGGGCCTGTGCCCTCGGAGGCCAGGCCATGTCTGACCTACATTCTGGAAGGCCTGAGGCTCATATCTCTTCCCAAACTCTGATCACCTTCCCCAACAGGTGATGGTCAGCCCTTCAAAAGATCTAGCAGTTCCCTCCGAAGCCCAACAGCTCCACAGACTCTAGACAGCTTTTCCCGCCCAGGAAAGCTGGGTCTAAGACCACTCCGAGGCTGTGGAACTTTCTGGAAGGCCCAGGGCCCCTCCCCTCACCACAAAGGCGGGGTGGGCAGGGGGAGGAGCCGGGCTTCTGATTGGAGAGGAGTGTGGGAGGGGGTGAAAGGCGTGGCCAACGGCAGGAGGAGGTGCCGTTGGCAGTTAATTTCAACAGCAGTTTGGTCAGTTTCTTCATAATGACTCTGAGCTGATTTAGTTGGTACAACCGTTTATGGGGACTTTCACCCAGGAAGATCAGAATTTCCCTAAGGATGCAGGAAAACCCCTGAGGCCCAAGATGTGAAGAACTGGGGCGCCCTCTTCCTCACCCCAGGTTGGTTACAGACGTGGCTGGAGTGGACCCCAGGACCACTGTCCTCCCTCTTCATGATGTGGTGTCCCTGTCCCGCCAGGGGATAGGCATTGGCAGGGCCTCTGGAAACCCTTCCTGAGCCTTTTCCTCCCTTCTCAGGCTCCGCCCCTCTCAGCCGCCTTTTCCACTTGTACCTCTAGTGGAACGCCCCAACACACCCCTGGGCCACCCCCGCACACTGGCACCAGCTGCCCTCAGGCCAGGATTCAGCTGACCAATGGCCCTTGGAACTGGGGTGCCCTCCTCCTTAACCCCACTGGCTCACTCAGGGTTGGGGGAGAGGGTGAGGAGCCTACTCACGAGACCACTTTCTTTTGCCTTTTGCTACCCGTAGGCCCAGCCTTGGGTCTCGCCACCCAGGCAGGGGTCAGGCACTTGGCAAAAGCCACCTCAAAGCCTCTCTTTGTCCCCTTCCTCACTTGCCTCGGGCCTCACCTTTGCATTCCCCTCGTCTTTTCTTCTTTTATCTCTGTATTTTATGTCTTGTGGAAGGAGTCCATTCTCCCATCCCAAGGAGGAGAGTCACCTGAGTGCCGTGAAAGAGCCAGGACTCCAAGGACAAGTATGTGCCCGGTGGAGCTTCCCTTCCCAGCCTATCCCTGAGACTGCTAAGGTCTGCATCCTCACCCGTCTCTCCCAGGCCTAACTCTTTGTTAGGGTTTCAGGGTGTTTTCCTGGTTGGGTCACCTCCTTCTCAGCCCTTCTTCTCACCTCTCTTCTGTTGTGCTTGGTGGAGGGTTGGTGAGTGGATTGCAGACCTGGGATCAGGAGATTTCATTCTTAAGTCCAAGGTCTCCTATCTAAACTCTGAGTGGTGGTGGAAAACACACTAACCCTTTCTGAGCCAGTCCCCTCATCTGAAAGTGACAAAGTAATCACATCTAATTCACAATCTTTGTGAGGATGAGAGTCATATTTTTTGAAAATGTGCTACAAATTACTTATTGTGATTTTAACTTTGTTGGCTGTTGCCTTCTATGTTATCAGGTTTCTTCTGATTACCTTTTGCTTTCACAGGATTGGTCACCGCTCATGATCATCAGTCCAGCCATAACAAAGAACATGGAGGCTGTCTATTTGTCTACAAGGCCATCTTCTAGGAACTAGGAAGTCGTCCTTTAGGAGTCCCCATTCCAGAAGACCTATCACAGACTCTTTCCTTCCCAGCCTTTGTTGAGGCTTTAACTATCTGTAGAAAGATCTGCTAGTGAGATCTGGGAGTTTTTTCTCTGCACTTCCTGCACTCCTTTTCCCTCTCAAGACATCCAGTACTCTATCCCCTGGGAGGAGACTTGTGTTTTAGGCAGCAAGAGAAAAGCCTAGCTTTTTCGAGGTCATGGTTCCCTCAAAGGTCAATGTTCACGTAATTCTTCATTGGAGAGGGATAGGCTGTGAGCTGGAACTCTATTATGGGCTTTCAGATCAGTCGAGAGGATGAGCCCCTTACCTTTTTACTCTTCATTTCCCTTTTTGTTCCAGAGCTCAGCTCTGACCCAAAGGCTTTTCTATTTACCATCAACATGGAAATTTGGCTCTTCACACTGGTACATTCTCTCTCTTGTATACGTTATCAGAGCTTCCCTTCCCTGGAGGAGGCCTGGAGGACCTACGAGGCCTGGCCAGTCACCCAGGCACCAGTAAAGTCTGTCAGCCCTCAAGCTTAATGGAAAAGTTTAATAAAGGCTCCATGTCCTTTTTGACTGCTGGGACTTGTGTTCGATGTGCTGATTCAGAAATAAAGATGTGGGCTCTTTTTTCCTTTTCCACCCAAACCAGGTGGTGTTTGTGCTACATGGAAACGGCAATGAGGGGAGGGTGGCGGGACTGTATAGGGGTGCTCCTGGCCCACCCATCTCCTCCTTTAAATAATTCTCATCATTGTCTCATAGGGACCTGGATGGTTTACTAGACACTTGGCAGAATTTTCTCTGAGCGTTTACACTGCAATAGAGTAAGAAGTAAAAGAACAGATTTATTCATCAGAATGGCAGGTCATTAGGAAGGACGTGGGAGGGGGTAAATAGGGATTCACACTGAGGTCCTAGAATTTTATGCGTTAACTATTTTTATAACTTTGATCTTTTCGTCCTTGAATGTGAGTAAAGGGAGCATTATTAAAGAATAAGTTATTGGTGGGAGAGGGCGATTGTCCTCAGAGTGTGAATCAGAGTACTGGTATTTCATCAATGGTCTGTGCTGTGCACCTGGGAGGTGGTGGGCAACTTTTCTGGATCTCATAATTGGTAGTGAAAATCCAAGCAGAACACAATCACCCAGTTCCTGGGATCTCAGTACCCCTGCCCCTCTCCCTTTCCCCAGAGTGCCATTGAGACCAGAGTTGATTTGTCAAGAGAACAGACATCCCTAAGACTTCCCAGCTGGGGCCTTTGTGTTTTGCTACTCCAATGGTGACCACAGAATATTCTGGGTGTTGTCTTCTGTAATGGTTCTGAGTCTTTTAGGAACAGGAATGGTGGAATCTGTACAATTCTGGAGCCACAAGCAAGCACCGAGCTCATTGGAGCACAGGGCATGAGTTCTTCATGTGTTCTTCATGTATTCTCTTCCTTGGAGGGTTCACAAATTAAAAATATGGAATCATTTGTAATAATACTACTTGGCAGGGATATTGATGAGCAGAGGAAGGCTTATTTGGAGACCTTTGATCTTTCCAGCCCTGAGACTCTAGGCCTAATATACATATAATTATCAATGTCCTATAATTTTATAATAGTGTTATCATTGTTCCACATCATTAATCATGAATTACTGACCTCTCAAATGCTGTGGGTAGCTTCTATGGTTATTTGTGAAATTTGCAAACACAATAATCCTTGCAGGTAGATACCATGGTCATTTTATGGATGATACAAAAACCAAGAAAAAGACTCAGCTTTCTTGAAAGAGGAGTTATGCAGTTCACTTTCCTCAGTAAGCTAGCTATTTTACTTCCACCCCACTTTCTCCAGCAGGAGGAAACAAAAAAGAAAGAGCAAACAAGGACCTGGAAATTATTTAATGCTCAGTTATCAGGACAAAGTTTAAGGACCTTAGGGAGTAGCATTTTATTTCTTACCATGAGGCACTGGGACAGGCACAGAGAAGTCACTATTTGCTCAATCCATATTCTTGTCTTCCACTTTAATGTTACATTCACTCTTTTAACCTTAGCTGCTCACATGTTATGATCCCTTCTAGAAAATTCACTGACATTCTAATGTCTTTTGCTGTTCCTCGGGTAACTTTGAGGCAATCCAGCCTTTCCTCTAACTAGTTATATGACCTTCTGCAATTTAACCTCTCTGTGTCTCAGTTTTCTTGTTGGTAGAATGGATGTTCTAACTCCTAGGTCACTGAGATGGGTAAGGACTATGAGGAATGACACATGAAGTATATGAGATGCTTACCACACTCTTCAGTAAATAACACAAGTTCCCTCTTCCCCTCTTGGACTGTCCTTTGCATTCTGCAAAGAGCCTTCCTATTCATGATGCCTCACAACCAAGAGGGAAGAGTACTGAGTCCTCCTTTCCTTAGCTGGTTCAAGACCAACGCAGATTCCATAAAACCTTCTGCAAGACTTTCACTTTTCTGTGCATCAGTTCTCTTCCCAAGGAGACTGGATAAAGCAGATAAATACACCCTGGAATAATCTGGAATGCCCGGAACTCATCACCCTTGATCATTCTCCATTCATTTATTCTCCAGCCATTCTCTCATAGAGACCTGGAAGAGGCAAACAGATTTGACGGGAGGGGTTATGCCTCAAGCCTCCAGTATTCATGAGGAAGCCTGCCCTTTCTTCCTTCAGTAGACCTTGAAAAACAGGTGTAGACACAGCCACAATTTCCACTGCACCTCTCTTTCTGCTTGGGGTCAAGAGTCTTTGCCTTCCCACAGGGAGGAACAAGAGCTTGAAAGCATACAGTTAAAATACTCAAATCCTGAAAAGGACCTCGGTTCCTGGATGGGCTCGACTTGCCTCTTGGCTTCACTAGGTAAAGGGCCTACAAGGAAATTCTAGGTGGAACCCTACCTTGGGCTTATTCCCCTGTTCCATCTTCTAGATGTGGGCAATGGGTGGCATGGTTCCACACCCTTAACCTGCACAGTTGTGTTCTCCCAACTGCTCTTCTGATTCTGTCCCTCACACCTTCCCTGTTGTCCTTGCCTGGATCCCTCTCATTCCCCTTCTTTTTTGCTTAGCTTGCAGTCCCTCACTCTTGTACCAGCTCAGCTGGTACTGGAGAGCTGACAGGCCTTATGTCCATGGAGAACTCCTGGAAGAGCCATCCTTCTCAGCCTCATCTCTCGATTATCTAGGGTCTCATATCCTTTATCCACCTCTTTCAGGCCTGACTTGCCTCCTCTTTGTGTGAATATTTTCTTTTCTACCTCTGGCTGCCTTTTTAGCTTCACTTCTTGCCTTCTTTCCTGCTATGGCAGCCAGCCCTCACTGTAATGGCTAAGGATTAAGGATATACTGTAAAGAGAAGTCCAGTTCTGTGATCAGAAGATTTAAAGTTTGAAACTCACTTCTTTTCCATAAAATTTAAAAGAACTTGGTGGGGGGAGGGAAACCACAACTTTCATCTTCAGTTTGGAAAATCTGTAAATTAGGAAAGCGGTAATGTGTAAATTGGAGTTTTTAGGTAAAAAATGGAAGGAATGATAAATCCATGCGAAAGAATTTGGAACAGTGAGATGCTATACAATCTCTCTCTAATTCTGCTGCTAATTTTGCTTATCTCAAATGTCGCCACTTATGTTTCTTCCCTACCATTCAGCAGACAAGGCTGGACATAGGGAGAGAATCTCAGCTGACCACCCCTGGAATTATATATTCTTGCCTGAGCCTCCTCCATCTTGTTTTCTACCCCAGACTAAAGGTGGAGGGGCTTTTGAGAGAGTATTTTGTTTTCTTATGCCTGGCAGAGACTCCCATTTCCCACAAACTTCAGGGAATATGGAAGACTCTAGGGCTCAAGAAAAAAGTTCCAAGGAAAGTCCCAGCCTTCCCTTCCCTAACAGGTCAAAGATGAACTAACCTAAAACTATTTGCAGGATTCCTCAGAAGGTAGAATCTCATCAGAACTTTTAAAAATGTGAAAATCAAGAAAGAATTGAGCCTCTTTACTTGATCTCTGTTGAGGTCCTCCCCACATCCTTCCAGATCCTGAGTGACCCACAGTTGACTCAATTTGCCTTCAACATGGAAGCCAAGCTCTTCATCTGCGTAGGTCTCCTATCCTCAGCAACATGTCTTGCCACACCCCAGCTCTACCTGAAGCAACTGGCAAGTGTCAGCTCTACTCAAGGGGTCTGCCCAGCCTTGTACACTTCAGCCAACCCCCTCTGACCTCCACCTGGAGTGAAACACGTCTATAACATTTTTTCTTCATTTTCGTTAGGACTAATGAGATGACTCAGAAGTAAAGACCAAACTAGGAGCCAATTTTAATTTTCACACCTCAAGTAGGTGTATGGTGTTTGTGTTAGAGGGGAACTGGATCTTAAGGGGAGGTAGAGAGTGCTGGTCAGTGGGCTTCCCCATGTCATCCTACCAAACCTTGGGAAGTACTCATCTCCTAACTCAGGTGGGGACCCTCTGGCCCAGTCTCAGCCTTCTAAACAGAGCTAGCCTCTCATTGGGTGATTTACCTGGCAACCTGCAGAGTCTTCCCATGAGCATTTATATCCTAGGAGGGAAAACATCTGTTAACCCAAAGAAATGAAGGAAAACCAATAGGAGGCTTTTGGTGGCAGCATTTGTGTCATTCCAGAACCCTACTTATCAGATTTTGGCTGTTATGCCAGACCTGGAATAAGGGTGAAGGCTGAGTAGGGATTGGGGAGCTGATGAATGAGAGAGCCCAAGGGTGAGGTTTGGAATTTTCCAGGTCCTTCTAGCTGCTACTGGGACTATGGATCGCAGAACATAAAAGAGCATCATGGACTTCAGAGGCTACCATGTACTTTCTGTTCCTTCTCTGCCCCCTTCCTTCTCTCAATGTCATGGAGACCAAGGCTGATTGGCAAGGGAACAGTATCCCCTCCTCTGAGATTTTCTCTGGCTCTATACCTAGTTTTCTACCACTAATTTGGCCACAGCAGTCTCTAGAAGCTGCTTTCTGTCTGGGCTCTGGATTATTCGTGAAGGCAGGATTGATGGCTCCTCAAGGACCCACCAGGGATGCGAAGCCATACCCATCAGGCCTTTGTCTGATTGGAGTACAAGGAGCCACTCCCTGCCTGGGGTGAAGTCTAAAATCCATCATGCATGATCTTGCTGTAATATGATTAATGAGTTTTCATGGATATTGAACAGGGGATTCTAATACCCATCGAGGAAGGCCAGAGTGGATGATGTCTGATAGTTTTTGCCAGCTCTGAGATTATCTGAGCCTGAGATACCTAATATTATCACTAATACATTGTAATTTATAATAATGTTTTCAATGATGCATATAATTAATAATAATGACTGTTATCACTCTGCCTTTTCCAATTCGATGTGTGATCTATAGAACTACATGGTACTCCTCAGGTGTACTTACCAAAGTCTATACTTACCATTAATACCTTACCAGAAAGGAAACCAAGGCCAAGAAACAGGTTCTGAATCCAGCTCCTCCCGCTGAACAGGCCCTCACGCCCAGGAGCAACTGTACCTGCCTTGGATGACTCAGGACTCCCAGTTCTCTGCAACTGCCCCTCTTCCAGGCCTGCTTTGTTCTCTTCAACCCACCTCCCACCCTTCTTCAAAAGCTCCCAAGACAGCTAGAGTTGCCTCCTCTCACCTCTGCTTGTCCTAGTATAAGATTTCAGTCCTCAACCTAAAGCCAGTCACTTCCCCAAGCCAGGACCCTTTGGATCTTAAAATCTAGTGAATTCTTCCAGCCAATAGTGCCACCTTGGGGTTGTGGCCCTGGGCAATCCTTCATCCATCTCCTTCTAGATAGTAGATTCCCCAAAGCTATACATTATCTTGAAATGAGTGAAAACAGAACCATCTTTGTAAGACCAGAGATCTAGAAATCAATTTATGTTCCTGCCCCTCAGAGAAGCATGTAAAGCTCTCAAGGGTACACACAGCCCCCTTCACTTTTATTTTGATTTCTTAAAACCAGGCACAGCGAAGGGACACAGCTGGTCAGTAAATGCATGTTGAATACACGCAGAATTGATTTCTTCGCTTCTCTCACTTTCTTTGCAGGGCTTAGTCATCTCAAATTCAAGGTTCCCATGCCAGGATTCATGCCTTTGACGTGAAACCCAGAAACTCTGCATTTCTTATTGCCTCTGCAACTCTGGAAGTAACTTCAATGCTGATCCATTTATTAAATGTTTATCCACCTCTGCCACTCATTAGCTGTGTGACATGGGGTAACTTAAATAACCCCTCTCTACCTTAGCTTCCCCAATGGTGATGATAATACCTACTTTATTGGGTTGTTTGATGATAAATTGAGATCATCTGTAAAAAGCTCTTAGCATAGTGCATGGCATTTAGGAAACTCTCAATGAAAGTCAGCTATTGTTATCAATTTAACTTTGCAGTTCAATATCCTCTTGGAAATTGCCAATCTTATGTCAACCTAATGAAAGGATAAGAACTTTCCCATATTAGTCTGGGTAGGAAAGGCAACCAGCCCATCTTTGTTAGGCAGACAGAACTGTACCCTCAAGAGATCTCCAAAGGGATGGGTGGAGAGAGTAAAACAGTGAACCTAGGAAGAAAACTCTGAGGATTACTGGGTGTAACTGAGAACTTAAGTCCCTCTTCTTTGTCATATTCCTTTTCAAATGGTGAGCAAGATACCTGCAGTTACTAGGACATGCCAAGTCGGTGACAGAGGGGATATGTATGGCACTCTGAGGTTTTTCTTCATGAGAAAGTGGGAACGGTATCAAGAAGTTCAGCTAACAGAGGTAACCACAGCTTAAGGAACAGGGGACATCTTGGAAATAGCATAAGGGATTCAAGGGAAAGAAAAAACTTACCCTTGCAAAGTATGTAGATGCTAGAGTCGCTGCTGGGTGTACCCGGAGCACCAATGAACACATGTTACAGAGGAGGTGGCAAAAGAAGAGGGGGTAGGCTCATCATCACCTAACCAGATGGGCAGCTGGACAGAGGGGCCTGGGGCTGTAGGAGGCTGGTCAGTGGGCTGACTGCCTGTGGACCAGATGGGTTTAGGGATCCCACGGAGATGGGTGAAATTCCAGCTTCAACTGCTCATCAGTACTGCGGTAACTGCAGGATGCACTGATATATCAGAAAAGGACTAAATAATAAGATCTTTCTTGCTCCAGCTCCAGAGAAACTCCAACACAAGATGGTGGAGGAGAATACTTGCTTCAGTTCACCAGGAGCCATTCGACTATTGGCTAAAGAGATCAGAAGCTCAATTATCTCCACAAGAACAGGAAAACAACCAAGCAAGAGCTTGCAATCTGGGCTCATTTCCCAAAAGTCAGTGAGCAGAAGAAAGATGCCAAACATTGTCCAAAATAAGGACATGGGTCAAGAGCACCTGTCAAAAGATGCTAAATGTCTGTGATGGGGATCAGGACAGCTTGAGAAGTCAAGATCAGCTGCCATCTTTGGTCTGTTGGGAAGCATATCAATTTCCCTTCTGCTAGAGGCTGCAGGAAAGGGAAACCCATGAGCCTTGCTATAAACATGGACTGGAAGTGGGATAGGAGTCTTAAATGAGATCCTGAAAGCTGAGAAACAGAGATCTTTGGTTTAAAGACTGAAAGCACAAATAGATATTTTTAAACTGAAAGGACAGTGTTCCTTTCAGATGTTGGAAGAACAATCTGAATGGGTCAGATTCTCTTATAATTCAAAGGTAAAAACCTCAGGTGTTTACCTGGGAGAGGCCTTCTTGTCACAACAAACTTTTACTACTGTCAACTATATCACATAGAATGGCTAGGGTTGGGAATCTTGGTGTGAAATTTAAAACTGTGAGTTCAGGTTCTGACTGCTGTCTGCCAACATTCTTTTCTTTTGAATAAGTGTGTCTACTTTACCAGCAGCAGTCTGCAGAAACCCAGTGGCTGTAAGAACAGAGAAAGCCCCGCCCATCTTGCTGAAGACCTGAGACCTTCACTGCAGACATGCTGAGAACAGAAATTAGAAGACACAGAAGTGCTCAGGCTGTCCTAATGAAAAATCAATACCCACAGACTTTGGAAGAAAAGTCACTACTCATTGTGAAAGGAGGAAATCTGAAACAATAACCTTCCTCTTATCTGGCTGGAGATTACATCCCTTAAAAAAAAAAGTGTGTGCTTTAAGTTTTTTTGAAATGTCAAAAGAACTTTACCATTATGATGGTAAAATGAAAAATATCTCCTGTAAGGGGAACCTGAGGGATGTGTCATCAGGAACAGAGGCCTGGGGGGTTGAATTATTTTTCAGAAAGCTTAATAATTCAAGTGGGCTCAGGGTATATCAGCTACCTCTCTTCTGCAAAAGATCAAAGGGCTGAAGGCTTCTCTCTATCAGAAAAGAGGATCTGGCTGGGGAAGCACCACTCCTGATGGGGACAAGGGTTTGGGAATAGAAAGAGATGGAGAAGATGGGCTTGGTCATTGCAGTGAGCTGGCATGAGCCTTTCTATCTTAAGGGGATGAAGTTACAGGCTTTCAGGACAGGGGGGAACAGAAGAGGCTAGAAGTGGAAAGCTATTAAACAGTAGACATCCTAGAGGATCACCAGGCTAGGAGAAATAGTGATCACAAAGGCGGTCTGGTCAAGACTGGCTGAAGCTTAGGGGAAATTTCCTGGTTGGGGGTGGTGGGGGGCAGGATGTGTTACAAGCCAAGAAGAGCCAGAGAGGCCAGTGTGAAGTCAGAAGAAACCACTAAAGCCCTTGCCTGGAGTCAACCCTGAGAATTTTACCAGTCCCTGAGGCCGGACCAACGGCTTCTGGATCAGGCTACAGCTTTGAGTATTTCAGCCAGTGTAAATTACAATCTATAACGGGTTGAAGGAAGGAAGGACAAGGAAGGCAACATTGATATTATGAAAAGAACTAAGGCTTTACAGACAGACTTACTGTGTGATCTTGGGCAAGTTACTTAACCCCTCTGAGCCTAGGTCCCTCCATTTGTAAAATCAGTATAGTATCTACCTTGAGAGGCCTCAGTGAGGGTTCAGTGAGAAATGCATGTGAAGCAGCAACACAATACCTCGAAACTGCATGTGCTCCATAACTGTCAGTTTCCCCTTCCAAATGCTGCACTTGCAAGTCAATTACCATATGTTTAGAGCTGTGCTGTCCAATATGGTGGCCAGTACTAGCCATATATGCCTCGCAAACATTTAAAAGGTGGCTGGTTTGAACTGAGATGTTCTGTGAGTATAAAGACACACCAGATTTCCAAAACTTCTTACAAAAAATAAGAAATTAAATGTCTTATTAATAATTTTATAGTGTT
This sequence comes from Pteropus medius, assembly GCF_902729225.1. NCBI lineage: Eukaryota > Metazoa > Chordata > Mammalia > Chiroptera > Pteropodidae > Pteropus > Pteropus medius. Next base: position 17,584,416 of record NW_024354503.1, on the reverse strand, counting down.
TATGTGTTGAAATGATAATATTTTAAATATATTTGGTGAGATAAAATATATTATTAAAATTAATTTTACCTGTTTTTTTTTTAAACTTAATTTAATGTGGCTACTGGAAAATTTTAAATGACACTGTGGCTCACACTTTATTTCTATTGGACAGTGCCGATCTAGACATTAGATGAGGATAGGGTTGGGAAGCTGTGTTCCAGAAGCTCGTTTGTTTCTGTACTTTGGTTTTGTGTATTGATCTGTTGCCCTAGTCCCCCAGTAAAAGGCCGTTTTCGAAAAAGTGCCTTCCAGGGCTCAGCCAAAATAGGTTCCCATGCGCCCCTAGTGGCTGAGCATGGTCATGGCTCTGGTCCAGGAAAGAGGAAGCAGGGGTGGTATATGAGAGAACAGAGTAATCAGGTTTCCGGGAAGGCTGGGGTAGCTAGGGATGGATTAGGTCAAGATCCCTCTACTGCTCTTTAGTCCAAGAGGACAACCTCATTCTCTTATTTCAGAAGGCTCCCGTCTTGTACATGACCTTGGCAGGAAGCAGGCTCCCTTCAGGCATTACCAAACAAAGGTATAAGGAAAAATGCCACTTCAAAGCCACCTTTAGAAGACCTCTCAGCGTTTCCAGAGAAATGAACAGCAGACATTCACAGACACAAGAATGTTCTTTTTCTCTCTCCCAAGAAGTGTGGTTAGCTGTTGTTTTTAAATCTGTACATTTTACTGTACATTTTTTTTTTTAGCAAAGAAGAAGATTGGCATTTATATTCTGACCACAGAGATGTTGCTTTCCAAAACTCCAAGTCAGAAACATGACAAACACAAGCACAAGTACATATCGTGTCACGACAGAGCTCGAAGCCACTGATGAGAGTAGACCGTTGCTTCCTCCCATTCCAATGTCCACCACTTTCCTTCTGAGTGTCTGAACTTAAAGGCAAAAAGGAAAGTGGTATTTGGGGTCATTTTCTCAATGGCTACATTTAGAAAGGCTGAGTGAGAAAGGTGCAGAGAGAAAAAAGGGAGGGAGGAAATGGGAACAGAGGAAGAGAGCGGGTGGGATAGATTTCCTTTCAAGTCACCCAATTCTGCGAGTGCCACAATGACTGGGGAAGGCATATGCTCTGGCACTGGGACTGGCCTGGAAAATTAGCTTATGGCCTCAGGAAGAGACTGGCCTGGTCTGTTAATGGCCTTTTTGGGACCAGAAAGGGACTGGGGAAGGCAGAGAGTTGCAAGAAGTAACAGAATAAAGACAGGAAGAAGAGGGAAGTTGTGGAGAGAAAATAGGAAGGGAAGAGGGGGAGGAAGAATGAAAGCATGGGATTTGGAGGTTTCTGGGCTAGAGCCAGAGGCAATCCTGCATAGGCAGTTTCCTACCCTCTCCCTGTGCATTCTGAGCGAGGTTTGGGACCACCAGCTCAGCTCTAGGTCTGAGCCCATCAGAACTTTTCAGCCCAAGACAGACTTACCTGAATGCTTTGTATGCTGTGTGGTTGGTGAGTGGAAGAAGGGAGAAGGACAAAATAGAGAGGCTAGAGATCTGTAACAGAGGCTTAGAAGGGGAAAAAATGAGTTGGGGAGTCCGAGGGAGAGGCAGTGCATTGGCAACGAGAGACCTGGAACAGAGACCAAGATAGACAGAGATGCGGGGGAATGTCCCTCAGATGCTTCTTTCTAAAGCAGTTTCTCCCTGGCCACATCTCTGCCCCCTCTCAATGCTCTCCATGGGTGTGGGGATAATCCTTAGATAGAAGTAAGCTCATATGCCCCTCCCGCCTCCATCCTGTCACTTCTATGAATGGATCCCCATCATGGGCAGCATCCATGGAAGGCATTCCCCACATCTCATCCTGAGCCAGCTTCTTCAGGAACAAACCAGTGACAGACTTTGACCACAGAAATGCTCTAGCTAGGGTGAAGTCAGGGTAGCAGATCCCGACCACCATCGCCAGGAGGTAAGCGGCCTTGGCCCCTGCCCTGACTTCGTCACTAACTCACTGTGTGACCTTGGGCAAGTCTCTTATACTTTGGGAGTAAAGAGAGATAGAGTTAAGTATGAGATGACCTCAAATTCCTCTTCAAGCTTCAAAACTTTTATGATACTAAAAAGATTCAGCTTTTCCCTCCAAAGCCCCTAGAATTCTCCCTTCTCCTTCTGTCCAGTAGAAAGGATGGGAACTGCCTGCCCTACCAGCTTGTGCTTTTGGTACCACTGAGATGGAACCCATCACATTTAAAATGATTACAGTTCATTAGTCTTTAGAACTGGAATGGAATTGGAAATCTGGTACAATCCCAGTATTTTGTGAATTAGGAGACTGAAGTCCAAAGAGAGAAAAGGGTCTCACCCAATATGTTCGGCTGGTTTATTCGGCTGTGGCTCTGGAACCCAAACTCAGTGATGAACTCTTAACTTCTTGGCCACCCCACTCTGCTTTCCTTACGAGAAAGCCTCTCGGCCTGCTCATGGAGACTTTCTGTCCAAGCCTCCTAAAAAGAGTCAAAAATCCCAAAGTGACTCCAAAAGGTAACATCCCTTATGCCTCAGAAAGCCCTTCGCCCTCTCTCACATAAGGAGTCCTGGAAGTTACCCTTCTGGTTTAAGCTGATGTGATGTCATGTTTGAGAAGCAAAAGAAGCTGGATCAGGTATGAGGTGGGGACTGTTAGGAATAATGAGGGATCTGGACAGGGAACTCCACAGTCTTCTCCCAAATGAGTGTGGAACAAGAAACATTTCCTTCTCTCATCAATTGGCAATAATTGCCCACTGCCAGGGCTGCTAGGAATCTGCTTTCATATGTAGACCAAATTCTCCAATATCTGTGTGAATGAAGAGGAGGAGTCTCGGAAGTAGAAGAAATTAAGAAATAAAAACAACACTAGAACCATAAGCAATTCAAAGCCACTTGCTTATACGCTGCATTTGTGATTAGAAAGGCAGTAGTCTCACCTTTCCAAACACTCAGGGCTCAGTCCGACACTTAGTGATGGAGTTCGCTTTCCCTGAGCACACCCCAGATGGGTGGTGGGGGACAGGCCTAGGATGGTGGTGTGGGGTGGGGAGAGGAGGCCATTGACAGGGAGACAAACTGTCCCTGGATGTAAACATCACCATGGAAAACCCACAAGGACTTGCCAGGAAAGATTCTTTCCCCCTCCTTCCACCCTGCAAGGGTAGGAGTGGGGGACACCCACCCCCAGGCCTACACCGTGCTCTCCATCACCCATTCAGAGCTGCCAAAAGTCCCTCGGGCCCCCACTAGGTCACTTTCCTCAAAGGGCAAGAGCATGCCATTAACAGAGAGGCTGCGCTTTGTCCAGATGTTTGAGACTCTCCGAGGCGGGCTGTAGCCACCTTGGGCAACCCCTCCAGCTGCTGCAGCTGCAGCCGCAAAGTCCCCCATGTCAAAGGAATGGCTGCGTTTTGCCTTGCCCTCCAGGGGCAAGGGAAGCAAGCTCCTGGCCCGGGCCGCAGGTGGTCCCAGCAGTGGCTCTCGGTCTGAGTGGTGACCCCTGGCTGATGTCCCAGACCCTCTTCCGCCTGGAGTCCTGGAGTCCAGCAGCTCCTCCTTTTTCTGACTCTTGAGGTCCAGGGAGGCAAAGGCCCCCATCAGGCGGTCAAGGTTGGGCTTGGGGCGTGGGGCTGGGGGTGGAAGCCTCCAGGGGCCACGTCCCAGTGCTGAGGCCTCCCCGCTGCCCAGGGAGCTGGAAGAAGAGGAGTCACTGCCTCGGGCCAGGCTGGCACTGAACTCGACCAGCTCATTGCGCACCACCACCTTAGGTGGCCCCGGTGCAGGAGCCCCACTGGGCCCACTACCCAAAACAGGCGGCTGGGCCCCGTTGGTCTGAGAGTGCATGTTGCTGACTGTGGCGGCCACTGTCTTGCTGGGGGTCTCATGGTTGCAGACCTTGTAGCGCACCATGAGGATGACAATGAAGACCAGCAGTGTAGCCACAATGATGCCGCCGATGACCAGGATCATGGTGCCACCCAGGATCTGGCTTTGCATTGACTGGCACTGAGGGTAGTCGGCCTTGGTGAAGAACTGGGCACAGCCCACGATGTTGGTGGCCGTGAGCGTCGTGGCTGTGTCGTCCCACATGGCCAGCACACACAAGTCGTAGCCAGTTCCTGACACCAGGTTGTTGACCACAAAAGCCTTGTTGGAAGCTGGGATCATCCTGAGGTGGGCGGGGGTAGACACAGAGGATGAGGGACGGTGAGGAACAACGGAGTGATGGGGGATGGAGGCAGAAATAAAAAAAAAAGAGAGAGTGATAGACACAGGCAAGATGGAGAAGTGGAGGGGGAGAGACAGACAGACAGACAAAAGGACACGGAGAGAATGAGGCATAGCAGGAGAGAGAAGAACAGGTGAAGAGACAGGGAAGGAGAGAGATGGAGACACGAAGAGGAGGAGTAAGAGAAGTGGAAGGGACAGGCAGGTGACAGGAACGGGGCATAGCGAATAGCGAAGGAGTCGGATATGAGGAGAGGGACCCAGGTAAAACAGAGAGAGAAAGGTTAGGGTGAAAAGAGAAGTGAGAGAGAAAGATTCAGGGTAGAAGATTCAGAGAGAGATGTACACAGAGAAAGAGATATCCGTGATCCAGTGTGGGGAAAACCACCCAGAAGTGGTAGATAAAGACACGATGAGTATGAAGATGAAGGGAATGAAAAAGGGGATAGTTAAAAGTAGAGATAGTGAAAAGTAGTTTGGAGACGGAAGTTCAGAGAAGAAAAAAGAGAGACTCAGCAGAGATGAACGAGGGAACGTAGGGAGGGGCAGGAGGAAGAGACAAGGAGAAGCAGAGAGGTTAAAGGCCTGAAGAAGCAGAAATTAAACAAAAGGACTTCCCCAACCCCACTTTTGCCATGTCTATTGCAAATATTCCCTCCATCTCTGGAAAGTAGAGGGATGAGAGTCAGGTCCGCCCTGGTCCTCTTCCAGCCCACTCCAAGGCTCAGTCCCCCCTTGTCCTGTCCTTGGAGACTCGTCAACAGTGACAGAGCCTCCTTTCAGGGCTGGAAGTCCCAAGGGCAGGACTCAGTCGCAGACAAGGTCCTGCCCTTGGGAGTCAATGCCATCCTCATCTCGAGATGGCTTTCTCATGCCTAGGGAGGAAAAATGTTTGCCGAGGCAAACGGAGGCAGGGATAAGGGGCAATGTTGAAGTCTAGAGGGCAACTCTGCTTCCCAAAGGGCAAGATGATTCCTCCAGCACAGCCATAGCAGGCCAGGACATCCAGAGAGACTTGAGCAGCTTCTCTGGTTGGGGAGCCTCGAAGGGTGGAGGGCCTGCTGGGGCAGCAGTCTCCCCGTACTGAGCCTTGGCCCTGCTGCCTGGATCTTCAGGAAGCCCAGATGCCAACCCCGATCTGAGGCCCTTGTTCAGGTATGATGCGTTGTGCTGTTTCTGTAGGAGTGTTTACGGGGTGACACAGGCATCATACCTGATGCCTGTGTCACCCCGTAAACACTCCTACAGAAATATTCACCTCAGCCAGAAGGTGCCACGTCCCTCTCTGCAGTCTTCCCCCAAAACCCCCTACTCCCAAATAGCCTTTTGTTCTTCTGTCCTCTACTACTCAAGCGCTCCATCAGCACCCATCAGCCCCTCAAACCCAGAGCCAGGCAGCCAAATTGAGATCTCAAATATGAAATACCAGAGGCTGAGAACTTCCACCTGAGAAGTCCATATGGAAGAGCGGAGCTGACAGGCAGGTATTGACATCCCGTCAGCATGCAGCCTGGGAGTTGCTATCTCCCTCCTTAACCTCCCAGCTGCTCTGCTGCTGGGGAAGCCGCAGTGGAGGAAACTTCATCTCCTCCTGCCTCATCATAGCCCCATAGCTACAGTGCTTGGGGCAGAAGAGGCGGGTAGAGGAGTGGAAATGGGCTGGATCCAGCAAGGGCCTGCAATCAGCCCCTTTGGTCTATCTGTTTCACCTGGGCATCATGGCAATCCTGAGAGAGTAGGGATTAGTGCTCTCATGTCACAGAACTAAAATGACCAAGCCTCAAAGAAGCTAAATGATTTGCCAGAGGTTGTACATCTGGGAGTACTAGGATGGGGCAGTTGGGACTTTAACACAAGCTTCTAGGTCCATAACCTGGGTTTGTTTCTTACCACATGACAAACATGGGGGCATTTTTCCTCATCTCAGTGAAAGGCCTGTCCTGGCCTGTGGCCTGTCAGCCATATCCTTCCTTAGAACAAGGCTCAGAGCCCCCTGTGGCTCAAACTCCCCCACCATCAGGGTCTCTGGCCTATCGAGCCATCACTGGGCAGAGCCCCAAGAGCCCTGTGTGGCCAAGGCTATGGGGCCCACTTCCTTCTCCCTCAGGGTCATGTTGATAGCTGAGAGGCAGGAGCTACCAGACCCAGGACAGTGACAATAGTGAGAGGAAACACTTACCAAGTGGCAGCTGTGTGCCAGGCTCTGTGTTAGGCGCCCTATGTCTATCACCTCACTTAGTCCTACAGTAACTCTCTGAGCCACTAGTATGCTCCTCCTTCTGCAGATTGGGAAACAGGCTGCAGAGGCGCGATTCGAACCCAGGCAGTCCAGCTCCTATCCACTCTGAATCTCTGCACTCGACTGCCTTGCAGGGGCATGAGCAATGTCAGAGAAGATCCATCTGAGGATGAGGGATGGGCCAGCTTGTTTATTGAATACCTGTTATATGGCAATGGTTTCCACATTCCATATTGCATTTAATGTTCACAAGAATCCTAGGATACGGAAGGTGGACCATGGTCCCAGAAGTCATCCCATTGTTTAAGCTGTCTTCTAAGAAGCTGGGCCTATTACTATTGCTACTGCTACTGCTAC
>NW_024354503.1:17445764-17577207 GCF_902729225.1 Pteropus medius | reverse complement strand
AAGAAGAAGAAGAAGAAGAAGAAGAAGAAGAAGAAAGAAGAAGAAGAGAGTAGCTAAAATTGAAGGCTTATTCTGTATTAGGCACTGTTCCCAGATTTTTAAGGGATTGATACTCATTTAATCCTCCCAATAATTGTCAGAGGGATCATTACTATCACTGTCATCTCCATTTTATGGATAAGAAGCTGAGGCACAGAAAGTTAAGCTGCCTGCTCAAGGGTGCCCAGCTAGTAAGAGGAGCTGGGGTCCGAACCAGACAGTCAGGACCCAGAGCCTCCGCTCCTGACTACTGCAATGCACTGGCACTGCCCTGCTTTTCTGCCCTCCCCAGGCAACTTCACGTGGAACCCTGCTGGCCTTTCTCTCTCCCCCTTGTTTTCCAAGTCACAGAAAAATGATGCGACAAAGCCGTAATTGGGCTGAGCTGCAAATGATAGTTTAATAGGGCACCAGGGGTGAAGGGTCAGGTTTTGAAAAGTCTTGCACAAGAACTAGCCTGTTAGAAGAAAGAAGTTTCTGGTTCCTCTGCCACGTGTGTGTGTGATTTGGATCTGCTGGGATTCAGAGCCCAGACTCTTAGAAACAAGACCACTCTCTACTCCAGGCAGCAGAAAAGACAAACTGCACAAGTAAGTCATATGAAATGAGCACTATTTAAACTCTAGGGACAGAACCAAACTCATCTCCCACCCACGTGGCCCTTCTACCCTCTCATACTCTCCAGCACAAGCAACCACTGGTCCTTCAGGCCAGGTCTAGGGAGCTTGGATCTCTCTTCATTCCTACCCACATCCCACCAGTACACCTTCTGGATTTCACCTTGCCATTCACCTCCACACTCACATTTTTGCAAGAAGCCTTGGCTTCTCTGGTCTGGATGAATGCAACAGCCTCCAAACAAGCCTCCCTGACTGTGGTTGTGCTCAGTATCACCACCTCCAGAGAGCTGCATCTAAAACACAACTCCGGCCATGTCCTTTGCCCACTGAAACACACTTCAGGGGCTGGCTGTGACCTACAAGGCACAGTCCAAGCTCCTGAGCTGGGATCCCAATCACATTCTTGTCCTTCCACCTACATGCTCTCTAATTTTGCACACATTCTTTAGGAAAGCATGAATAAGTCAGGCTCTTCAGGGGCAGAAGGCACACTCACAGAAGGATGATTAAAGGCTTAACTTACAAAAGGATTCATTACAAAGGAGTAGATAGGAGATGGGGGACCTAAGTTGTTGGTAGCAGCCAAGCTGTTACCCTCTCTAGGTCTGTGCATATGAAGGAAGGTCACCAGACCCAGGAAGGATGGGGAATCACGCAGGTTCACACTGCTAAGTGTAGTCCATAGCTGGGTGCTAGTCCATGAGCTGTTCATTCCTGCCCCATGATCAGACAGTACAGAAATTGAGAAGAAGAATTGAGAAAGTTTTATAGCAATTTGGCATTGGTTGTGATGCCCAAGTGCATGATCATTTCTCTCTGATCATTTATTTCTATTATACTTTTACCAAAGCATTGGTCTACAACAGCTTGGAGGAAAATAGCTGTAGTCCTTCACTGTGAAAAGTTTGAGAAGCACTGATCTTGAGCAAAGTTTCTCAGTCTTGGCACTATCAATAATTTGGGCTGGATAACTCTTTGTTTTTGTGGGGGCTGTCCTATGCACTGTAGAATGATTAGCAGAATTCTTGGCCCTTACTCACTAGATGCCAGTACCATCTCTGGTTGTGACAACCAAACATATCTGCAGACATTGCCAGATGTCCTCTGGGAACAAAATCACCCCTTGCTGAGACACATTGGTCCAGAAAATTTGGATGAGGAATAGAGGCAACCAGGGGGCAATCTTATAGCTTGGGAATGAGAAAAATAAGTACCCCGATGTCACTCTCTTCCTTCCCCACCTCCACTCTTCTGCTACTGCTCCCCATGACTGAACCCAACCAAACCCCAAAGTTCATGGGTGCATACTGGTCAGCCTTCCAGGGCACACAGCAGGGTGGGGGAGGAGAGAATGGGTGTGGAGAGGCAAAATATTTGGCACAATCATCAGTTCACAGCTCTCTTTGTGAAAGACACATCCTGAAATTATGATAGATTTCTTTCCATCATATAAACTAGTGGCATCTCTGTTAGCAGAAAACCTGAATTGCTATTTTAAGTTAAGTTGCTCCAATATGTTAAAATTTAATTAAGCTCACATGCTCTAAAACACAATTTAAAACTGCAAACCCAAGCACTTACCCAGGAAAAATAACACAAGCATAAGAGGCTCCTTCTGAGTTGTTTTCTTTTTTCCTATTAATATTCATTTTGCATTTGTTCATTCAGTTTAACACTAACAAACACATTGACAAATGACATTTACAGTTGATACCAGAGATTTAAGAAAAATATCAGAGGAGCACACTGGTTATTCTATTTGCTCTCAGATCTGTCTTCCTTTTCTCCTGTCCCGTCTGCCTGATTAGAAACTAATTTTCTAATTTCCCAGGATCCTTTGCTCTTGAGCTTCCAGGTAAAGTTGGCCAGTGGAAGCACTGGAGGAAGACTGGAGGGTGGGAGAAGGGGGAGAAGCCAGTATTCTTCTTCTTTCTTTGCTTCAATTGGTGTCTCTTTGTGGTTTCTGAGCCTCCTCTGTGATTCCAGTTTCCAGGATACTAGCTCCTGCCAGATAAAGATTTGGAACTTAGGCTCTGTTCATGCCATCTCTTCCATGTTCCTCTTTCCTTTGACAGGGGTGAGTGATTTGTAGGGGACTCTGGCTGTAGCTAATCTCTGCAAAGGCTCACTCTCCTGGTTGACCCCTCAGCAATTCCATTGCCCATATAATCCAAAGTCTGTACTGAATTCCCACTAAGAATCTAACGTTCTTTTTTTTTTTTTCTGGACTGCATCCTGAGTGACACAAAAAGATAACCTTTATATGACAAGAATATTTTACCTATTAATTTATCATTTTTTCCTTGTACTTTGGGGAAAGACTATTATTACCTCATGTAAGCAGCAGCACATCTGGGCCTTATCTAGTGGACCTCCAGCCTTAGCAAGAACTTTAGCACCCTCTCTGAATCACTCATCACTCCCCCGTAAACCACCTTGAAGCCTTTGCATATAGCAGCCCCTCTTCCTGGAAACCTCTTATCTCTTTCTCCACCTGGTAGCCTCATCTTTTAAGGCCTGACTCAAAGTCATCTCTGACCCCATCCAGAACTGCTCCTGCTCCCTTTTCCCACAACCCTCCATATATTCCTCTGTTGGAGCCCTTCTCTGTTTCTGCCTGTCTTTCCCATGAGGCCACAGGCTGTGTCTTATTCATCTTTAGACCTCCACTGCCATTCATGATATTTGACCTAGAATAACTGCTGAGTAAATATTTACCCAATGGTTGAGGCAGTGAATGAAAGAGTGCTTTGTTAAATGTGAAGTCCTATACAAATGTAAGAGTTTCTTATTTAAATATGATGACTGGCTAATGATGACTCTAAAACACTGGTTTGTGTGAGATTTTCCAGAGAGGTGTTTTTCTATAGCCTTAAGGCTCATTGAATGGACTCCTGACAACCTTTATGGATGTGCATGTAGATAAGTGCTTGGAGTGTGTGAGTGCAGGTGTGTAGGTGAATGTGTTACATGCCAACGCGACACTGGGGAAGAGCAACTTATATCTGAATGTCCCAAGTATCTCATTTTAAACTGCTGGATGTGAACAGGTATTTTGTCAACATGTGTGCTGTGTAATGCGTGTCTGATGTCGTGTGTGTGTGTGTGTGTGTGTGTGTGTGAGAGAGAGAGAGAGAGAGAGAGAGAGAGAGAGAGAGAGAGAGAGAGAAAGTATAGGTGTTCGTGTATACATGATCTATAAAGGTTCTGGTCCCAGGCAATTTTAGTCAATGCTCTTTCCATCTTCCACCCAGTCTCCCAATCCCCACAGAGGCTCCCACATGTCCCTTGACACTTCTGAGGTGTCTCCCCATGTGACTTCCCCCAGAGGCTAAGCCTGCTCCTTCCTGACTGCTACCATTAAAGGCATTTGGGGCATCTGGGAATGGAAATGGGAGAAATTCTAAGTCTCCACCTGGGGCCCTAGGCATAACCTGTGATCTGACTACCAAAGTCGGCTCTCCCCCTTTCCTGGGCTCACTCCAGACTACATTCCTCAGGCTGCTGTTAGGGTGTCCAAGTGATAAGTTCTGGAAAATGGAATGTGGCAGCAAGCAGCATGTCCCACTTCTGGGCTAGGCCTTAGAGGAAATGCCCACCCCACACTCTCCTTCCCCTCTGCTGGCTAGACCCTGGATGTAGTGACCTCTTTGTGCAGATAACAAGGCCAAAGGGGTGGTGGAAACTGGGTGTCTGAGTCTCTAAGTGAAGAAGGAATCCTGACTAACCCAGTATATAGCCCTGGACTCAGGAGAGCAAGAAATCATATTGTATTGTGTTTGAGCTTTGATGCATTTGCAATCATTTGCAGCAATAATTAGCTTCTAACTAATATAGCCTCCTATAGATAAGAAGCGGTGAACCTGAGGAGTTTGTTATGTGTAGGTGTTCAACAGAGATAAGAGGGGGTGAGGTGAGTGTGTATTTGGAAGAAATTAGTGTAAGAGGAAGAAATTGGTGCTGGCATCTACACAAGAAATGCAATTCTTGCTTCCCTGGAGTTGTCAGCAAATGCTGCCTCCTTACTCTCCATCCTCCATCCTCCTTAGTTCCCCCAGCACCACCACTTTTGATGTGCTCTTCCCCCCACTCCCATCAATGATGCACCACAGCTGCCTACTGAGCCCCAGTAGTGATTTGGAGAAGCCACATCAAGCTTCTCCATTCTACTTGCCTGCCTCTGCACACTCATTACTGGCTCTTCACAGAACCACCGGCCTGCCAACTTTGGCCAGCTGTGAGATCTCTGGTCACATGAAAGGGCCTCATTAAATGGAGGCAAATGGCCCTGGCTTCCCAGCCTCTCCCTTTTCCTGCAAGTCCCAAAGAGGCCTGTCTATTTCCCTGCACAAATTGCAAAGAATAGTGGAGACGAGGCTGGTTCTATCTTGCATACAATTATTCGAGTACTTACAATGTGCTGGGCACTTGACAGGCAGAGTCCTTTGGTTCTGCACACTGACTCTCCGATGTAGGAGTAATTATCTCCACATTATAGATGAAGAAACTGAGGCTCAAGCAGATGGGTCACCTGCTCAAATTCACACAGCTGGAAACTGGCTGAGCCAGTGTTGTAAACCAGATCTCCTAAGGCACTGAGTGTGGTCTTCCCTATACTGTAGTACCTTGAACTGAATTGAGCAGAATTGCTTTTAGCAGGAAGCAAGTCTTAGTGTTAGGCTAATTGTTTGATAGCAATTTAAAATATTTATATTACTATAATGACAGCTAACATTTATTGAACACTTACTATATACATCAAATAACTGTTTTGAGTAATCTACATGTATCAACTACCTAATCCTCATAGCAACCGTTGGAGGAAGGTACTATTTATTATCCCCATTTTATAGATGAAGAAATTGAGACTCAGAAAGATTAAATGATGTGTCCAAAGTTTCATAGAGAGAATGTTCGTGTCTAGCCAAGATTTGAACTTGAAATGTATCCTGTTTAGAAAACCAAGCCTCAGGGATTTGTGGCTGGCAAACCTCATATGAGCTAGAAATTAGGAAACTTGGGCAGTACCTGGATCTGGCTGGGCTGGCAGGGAGACATCATGGCTTCAACACCACAGAAAGATGTGTCTTTTGCCCCATGTGACTCCAAAAGTCTTTTTCAGAAAACACATGGTGACAGTATTAGTTAAGCCCTGGCTTGATGATGGCAGGGATTACTGGAAAGTAGGGCGAAGTGAGCCAAGCCCCAGCAGGCTGTCTCTGTGCTCATTTCCCAGAGTGAGGGTTTGCCTGGTGACAGATGCAGATCTGACCTAGGGAGGCGCTGCCTTTGCTCCCTGACTTAGGATGAGTGGCAGATCTGGCTGCCTGGCAAGGGTTTGGGAAATCGCCAGATTCCATGTTCAGCTGAAAAAGCAGTGTCAGGGAGGGAGTTTTATCCTGCTCCATGGCGTTCCTTCATGGAGAAGATAAAGCACGGAGGTCAGAGTGTGAGTGCTGGTACTGGACTACAAGGGTTCAAAGTCCAAATCCATCACTTACTGGCTGTATAACCTTGGGAAAGTCACTTGAACTCCCTGTAAAGGGAGACAGATGATAGGCCTTCCTCACAGGATCATTATGAGGACTAAATGAGTCAGTGCCTATAATTTGAAACATACTTGGTCCATCGTAAACACTCAGTGTATGCTAGCTATTGCAACTGAGGGAGTCATCTGTTCCCAATGAGGACAGAGAGATGAATCCAGCAGGCCTGGGGTTAAATTAGATATCAGCCAGCGAGGCAAGTCCACAGGTGCCCAGTTCAGCTCAGGAGCCAGCCTTCTGAGATCCGCAGTCTGTCTCGGCACAGGCTGCTGGCCCCAGCTTCCCCTGCAGCCCAGGTGCTGCTCTGACTGACTCACCAAGATATCTGCTGGCTCTTTCTAGTTCTCCCTCTGCCATCTCCATTTACAGATCACAGGAACACCAGGTTGAGAGAGCCCATCAGTCCCTCTATAACAGGTTCCTCTGGCTGTCAGCACTCCATTCACACACTTCCAGGGACATGCCAGGCAGCCCATCCCAGCTTCGTACAACCCCTAGTGGCTGGAATCCCTGCTCACATTGTGCTGTTGTGACAGCTGCTGCTTCCTCCAATCAGCTACAACTCAACTCCATGGGGACACCTGGAACAAGGTGTTTCTTTCTTTAACACATGTCGGTGCTTCCCAAATTATGTAGCAGCTCTCTCATCCCACCTTGAGTCTTTGCTTCTCCAGAATTAACATTTGCATTCCTCCTGGCTGTTTCCTCAGGACGTAGTTTCCAGCTTCTATCCCCAGCTGCTCTCCTCTGATCACATGCCATTTTGTCTTTGGCCCCCCTCTCTGAGGAAGTCTGAGCACAGAGAACAGAGACCCCAAATTCCCTAAACAGACATCACAATTCTGGTGAAGCCCGCCACCCAAGACTATATTGGACTTTCTGGAAGCTGCATCCCATTAGTAGCTCCCACGGAGCAGGAGATCAATGAACACACCCTGCAACGCTCCTAAGGTCACTATTAAGCCAGGCTGTGCCCATTCTGCTCCCCTAAAGCGGTACTTCTACCACTGCAGGGTGCTTGATTCAGGCAAGCTCCCCAGCCCACAGCAGGCTGACCCCCCACCCCCATCTCTCTCTGTGACTCCCCTCGTCCAAGTCTCTAAAGATGTGGAACTATTCTCTGTATTCAATTGTCCTTAGCTCCTAGGCTTCAAGAACTGGGTTGCCATGTCTCAGAGGAAAAGATGTGGGCTTTACAATCAGACAGGAATCTCTTTTTGAAGGCTGGTTCTGCCCCTAACCAACTGTGTGGCTCTGATCATTTTAACTCTCTCTGAATCTCGGATTGCTCATGTGTGAAATGGGGATAGCAGTATCAATCTCCTGTGGTGAGTGTGAGAAGTTAAGTGCAATGGGGAAAAACGTGGCTGTCCCTTCCACTCCCTTCTCAGGGCCACTTGCTGCCCCAATGATAATGATGATGATGATAATTGCCGTTTCTCTCCCTGTGGAACTGAGAAAAGCTTGCTCAATAACAATTCATCACTTACAGAAAAAAACACAGAAGGTGTCAGACCAATTATACCTTATTATAAACACAGGAGTATGCAGAATGAAGATGCCATACCAGCTACATCCAGAACACACTAGCACAATTGCAGACCCCAAGTCAACGCCACCCAATGATGAATCTGATCAGACAGTTCTCCCCAATTAGCAGATCCATAATTTCATGGGGGCACCACCCAAGTGCAAAGAAACATGAAGCACCGACCTCCTTAAACATGCTATTATAGTGGTAGTTCTAGTCAAGATGATGGAGTAGGTAAATGCTGTGCTCACCTCCTGCCATAACAACATCAAAATTACAACTAAATTATACAACGATCAACTCAAAGAGCCATCTAAAGACTAGTTAAACAAAACTCCTATACTAAGGATATAAAGAAGCCACAATGAGAGTGGTCGGAAGGTGGAGATGCAAAACAGGCTGGCCCCACACCCATGTGTGGTGGTTGAGAATTGGAAGGACTATCTCAGCTGCAGAGGCTCTCCCTGAGGAGCAAGGTGTCCCAGCCCCATATCAGGATCCCCAGCCTGGAGCACCAATGCCATGAAGAGGAGACCCCACAACATCAAGCTTTGAAAATCAGTGGGGATTTCTTCCTTCTGGGTGAGACAGAAGATTGTTGGAAACCCAGACATCTTCTTAAAGGGCCCACACACAGGCTCACTCACTCTCGGGTACTTACCCTGAGATCTAGTGGAGAAATAGCTGCTTGGAAGGCACCAGAGACATACAAGGAGAAACTGAGTTGCATGGCTTCAGGGCAAGAGCTGGAGGGACAGCCAACATTATACCTGGTTTGAGCCCTTCTCCTGTGTAGCCTATAAGCAAGTGCTATCTTGCTTGTGTTGAGCCTTTCCCCAACATGGCCACATCTGAATCTGTATTAGCCTGGTGAAGTCCATTCACTCCACCCTGATGACTCCCTTAAACCCTATGCCACCTAACTCATGCACCAAGGCAGCTGGCCTTGGCCTACACTGCAGTCTTTTATAAAAACCTCTCAAAAGTCCTAAGGACCTAGCCATGTGGTGGCTGGCCTTGGTGTGCACTGTGCTTTTTGTTGAGTGACCCCAGACTCAGAACTGGTGGTAAACCTGAATCTGCATTAAACTGCTGAATACTACTTGCCCCACCCTGATGACTACATGAGACCCTAACTCACCCAACTCTCGTATTGCCCATGGCTTTCAGAGGCTGAGCCTTACATGTGATGGCAGGCTTTGGGGTGTTCTGTGCCATTTGCTAAGCTGTCCCAGGACCTGTACTAGTGACAGTGGCCTTGATTCGCAGCATAGCCTCTCCCATGTGCCAGCACAGCAGCTACCAACAAGAGATTGATTTGTATCTTCTACCAGGTAGCCCCAAGCGGGTCATAAGCAGCAGCTGATCTTGGCCTACACCAGAACTAACACATACAATGGCTGGCTTCAGATGACAGCAGAGCGTCACCCAATTAGCTCCACAAGCACCACACTCAAAGGGTGGTCTTGGCAGGAACCAGAGCCTCCTGGGATGATTCCCACTCTGTGGGGTCAGATCCCTCTCAATAGCTTATACACTGTGATTGTGGCAAATCCTCACAGCCGGTTAGCCTGAGCGTCAGTCCCACCCACTGACATGTCAACAGCAATCAAGGCTCAACTACAGCAGGAAGGCACACACAACCCACACAAGAGACATTTCTGGAGCACCCAGCTCAGGTAATCAAGGAGACTGCACCACTGGGTCCCACAAGACACCTACTACATAAGGCCTCCCTGCCAAGACTGGGAGATGTAGCAAATCTACTTAATACGTAGAAACAAACACAGAGAGGCAGCCAAAATAAGGAAACAAAGAGACAAGTCTCAAATGAAAGAACAGGAGAAAACTCCAGAAAAAGAACTAAATGAAATGGTAGCAAATAATCTATCAGATACAGAGTTCAAAACATAGATGATTAGAATGCTTAAGAAACCTAGTGAGAACTTGGACAAAGATATAGTAATTATAAGAAGGACATAGAAACCATAAAGATGAACCAGTCAGAAATGAAGGATACAATAACTGAAATGAAGAATACACTATAAGGAATCGACAGTAAACTAGATAAAGCAGAGTATCAAATCAGTGATTTGGAAGACAAAGTAGCAGAAAACACCCAATCAGAACAGCAAAAAGAAAAAAAGAATTTAAAAAATGGGGATAGTTTAAGGGACCTCTGGTACAACATCAAGCATAACAACATTCACATCATAGGGGTACTAGAAGGAGAAGAGAGAGAGCAAGTGACAGAGAACATATTTGAAGAAATAATGACATGAAACTTCTCTAACCTGGCGAAGTCCTGGAAAAAAGAGAGTCTAAAATAAGATGAACCTAAGGAGGCCCACGTCAAAACACATCATAATTGAAATACCAAAGGTTAAAGACAAAGAGAATCTTAAAGGCAGCAAGAGAAAGGCAGTTAGTTAACTATAAGGGAGTTTCCATAAGACTGTTAGCTGATTTCTCAACAGAAACTTTGCAGGCCTGAAGAGATTTGCATGAAATATTTAAAGTGATGGAAAACAAGGCCCTACAACCAAGACTGCTCTTCCCAGCAAAGCTATCATTTAAAATTAATGGAGAGATAAAGAGCATCCGAGACAAGAGAAAACTAAAGGAGTTCATCACTACCAAACCAGTATTACAAGGAATGTTAAAGGGACTTCCTTAAGAAGAAGGGGGGGAAAGGAACATAAATATAATAATAAAATGGCAATAACTATGTACCTATCAACAATTACTTTAAATGTAAATGGATTAAGTGTTCCAATTAAAAGACATAGGGTAGCTGAATAGATAAGAAAAGACCATTACATATGTTCTGCAAGAGACCGACTTCAGATTGGAAGACACACACAGACTAAAAGTAAAGGAATGAAAAAAGATGTTTCTTGCAAATGAAAATGAAAAAAAATTCTTGGATAACAATAACATTTTCAGAAAAAAATAGACTTTAAAACAAAGGCTATTATAAGATACAAAGAAGGACAATTCATAATGATAAAGGGATGAATCCAACAAGAGGATATGACCTTTGTAAACATTTATGCACCCAACATAGGAACACCTAAATATATAAAAGTAATATTGACAGACATAAAGGGAGAGATTGACAGTAATATAGTCATAGTAGGGGATTTTAACAGCCCATTGACATCAATGGATAGATCTTTCAGACAGAAAATCAACAAAGAAATGGCAGTATTAAATCACACATTAGACTAGATGGATTTAATTGATATTTTTAGAGCATTTTATTCCAAAGCAGCAGAATATACATTCTTTTCAAGTGTGTATAAACGTTTTCCAGGATAGACCACAGTTAGGCCACAAAACAAGTCTCAATAAATTTAAGAATATTGAAAGCATATCAAGAGTCTTCTCTGACCACAATGGTATGAAACTAAATATCAATTATAAGAAAAAAAAACCTAAAGCCACACAAACACACAGAGCTAAATAACATGCTATTAAACAATTAATGGGTTAACAATAAGATCAAGGAAGAAATCAAAAGATACCTTGAGACAAATGAAAATGGAAACACAATGACCAAAAATCTGTGGGACACAGTGAAAGCGGTACTAAGAGGGAAATTCATAGCAATACAGGTCTACCTTAAGAAGAAAAATTTCAAATAAACATCTAACCTTAAACCTCAAAAAACTATATAAAGAACAACAAACAAAATCTAAAGTGAGCAGAAGGAAGAAAATAATAAAGATCAGAGTGGAAATAAATAAAATAGACTATTAAAAAAAAAACAATGCAAAAGATCAATGAAATCAAGAGCTGGTTCTTTGAAAAGATAAATAAAATTATTAAACTTTTAACCAGACTCACTAAAACAAAAGAGAGAGGACCAAAATAAATAAAATCAGAAATGAAAGAGAAGTGACAACTGACTCCATAGAAATACAAAAGATTATAAGAAAATACTATGCACAATTAATTATATGCCAACAAATTGGACAACCTGGAAGAAATTGGTACATTCCTAGAAACATACAGTCTTCCAAGACTGAGTAAAGAAAAAACAGAAAATCCAAACAGGCTGATTACTACTAATAAAATTGAATCCATATCAAAAAACTCTCAACAAACAGAAGTCCTGGACCAGATGGCTTCACAGGTAAATTTTACCAAACATTCAAGGAAGAATTAACACCTATTTGTCTCAAACTATTCCAAAAATTTCAAGAAAATGAAAGTATCCCAATCTTATTTCATGATGCCACCATTATTCTGATTCCAAAACCACACAAAAACATTACACAAAAAGAAAATTATATGTTGATATCCCTGATAAACATAGATGCAAAAATCCTCAACAAATATTAGCAAACTAAATTCAGCAATACATTAAAACAATTATACACCATGATCCAGTGGGACTTATTCCTGGGATGAAGATTGTTTCAATATCTGCTAATCAATTAACATGATATACCACATAAACAAAATGAAGGATAAAAGTTATATGATCATATTAATAGATGCAGAAAAAGCGTTTGAAAAAATACAGTATTCATTTATGATAAAAACTCTCATCAAAGTGGGATTAAAGGGAACGTACCTCGACATAATAAAGTCCACATATGACAAACACACAGCTAACATACTCAATGGGGAAAAGATAAAAGCATTTTTCTTAAGATCAGAAACAAGACAAGGATGTCCACTTTCACCACTTTTATTTAAATAGTATTGGAAGTCCTAGCCGCAGCAATCGGACAAGAAAAAGAAATAAAAGCCCTCTAAATTGGAAAGGAAGAAGTAAAACTATCATTATTATCAGATGACATGATACTGCATATAAAGAACTCTAAAGATTCCACCAAAAAAAATATTAGAACTGATAAATAAATTAAAGATACAAAATTAATATTCATAAATTTGTTGCATTTTATGTATTAATAATAAACTGTCAGAAACAGAAATTAAGAAAACAGTCTCATTTATAATAGCATCAAAAAATACCTAGGAATAAATTTAACCAAAAAGGCTAAAGATCTGTACTTGGAAAATTATATTCCCTTGTCCTAGGGAATATATCAGAAAAAATAAACAAATGGGATTACATAAAACTAAAAAGTTTTTGTGCAGCAAAAGAAACCATAAAAGAAAAAAACGAAAAGATAATCTACTTAATGGGAGAAGATATTCACCAGTAATACATCCAATAAGGAGTTATTATTCAAAACCAAAAAACAGCACCAAAAAAACTAACAATTTATTTTAAAAAATGAGTAAAAGACCTGAATAGACATTTCTCCAAAGAAGACATATAGTTGGCCAATAGACATGTGAAAAGATGCTTAATGTCATTAATCGTCAGAGAAATTCAAATTTAAAAAACAATGAGATATCACTTCACACCTGTCAAAATGGCCGTCATCAATAAATCAAGAAACAACAAAGGTTGTCAAGGATGTGGAGAAAAGGGAACCCTCATTTATTGTTGGTTAGATTGGAAATTGGTGCAGCTACTATGAAAACATTACAGAGGTTCCTCAAAAAATTAAAAATAGAACTACCTTATGACTCAGCAATTCCACTTTTGTGTATATATCCAAAGAAATCCAAAACACTAATTCGCAATGAACACTTTTACGTTCATTGCAGCATTATTTACAATAGTCAAGATATGGAAGCAACCTAAGTGACCATCAATAGACGATTAGATCAAGAAGTGGTATGTATATACAACGGAATACTACTCAGCTGTAAAAAAGAATGAAATCTTATCATTTGCAACAACTTGGATGAACCTGGAAAGTATTATGCTAAGTAAAATAAGTCAAAGAAAGAAACACATATACATATGACCTTACTTATATGTGGAATCTAAAGAACAAGATAAACAAACAAACCAGAAATAGACTCATAGATACAGAGAACAAACTGATTGTTGCCAGATGGGAGCAAGGTTGGGGGGCTTGGTGAAAAAAGTTAAGGGACTAGAAAGTACAAATTAGTAATTAATAAATAGTCATAGAGATGTAAAGTACAGCATAGGGAATATAACCATGTATGGTGCCAGGTAGGTACTAGACTTATCAAGGGGACCACTTTGTAAGTTATATAAATGTCTACCCCTATGCTGTACACATGAAACTAACATAAAATAATATTGAATGTCAGCTACAATTGAAAAAAATGCTATTACAGAGCTCTCTCAGGCTGTACATATACTAAAATTAGGACCATACAGAGAAGATTCTCATGGCCTCTGCACAAGGATGACATGCAAATTCATAAATCGTTCCATATTTTATAATTCTGCATGTTACAACATGGAGGAGCCTTGAAGATGTTATGCTAAGTGAAATAAGCCAGACACAAAAGGACAAATATTGTATGCTTCCACTCATATGAAGCATCTAGAGTGGTCAAATTCATAGAGACAGAAAAGAGAAGTGGACTGAGGTGGGGGAGATGGGAGTTAGTGTTTGATGGGTACAGAGTTTCAATTCGAGATGATGAAAAAGTTGTAGAGGAGGTTGGAAGCCATGGTGCATAACGAAGTGAATGTACTTAATGCTAATGAACTGCACACTTAAAATGGTTAAAACAGCAAATTTTCTGTTATGTACATCTTTGCACAATTTTTAAAAATGGCAAAAAAAAAAAAGAAAAAAAAAGAAATCCATCACAAAGCAAATTCTGCCTGATGGGCAGGAAACGCCGAAACTGTTCAAAGCACATTTGCTACTTCAAAGTAGCTGATGCACACTCAGGTAACAGTCACCATTAGCAGGGGCTTCTTGGTTCTGTTTTCCATGGGTTTGGTTGGCCCTGTGAGATTTGGGATGCGAGGCAGCATTTGGGGAGGGACCCAGGTTAAGTAAGGTAGCTCCTTGGCCATCTGCCTACTCTTTTTTTTACCTGTCCTAATAGTTGAAGAACAGGGCAGCTCCAGAAAAGAGCTTGGAACAAACCAAATGCATGGGCAGAGAGGTCGCAGAAGATAAAAGCATGATAGTTCACAGCATCCTCCGTGATGTCAGCCGGGCTTGGATTCAAATCCCTCTCTGCTAGTGATTAGCTGTATGACCTGAGATAAATTATTCAATCCTTTCTGCCTTAGTTAAATAGGAATGCTAGTACCTACTTTATAGAACTACTGTCAGGATTAAATGAGATAAAGTGTGTTAAATGCTTGGCACAATGCCTGGCAATAAATGATTGAACAGTAAACAAACACTAGGTTTTGTTTCAATAATAATGGCTGAGTCAATGATTACCTGTGATAAAAAAAAATCAAGATGAAAGGAAGTGCTCAGTCATTTCATGAATGGGTTTGGAGACCTGCCTTTCCTCCCAATTATAACCCTGTCCCTCTGTCAAAACAGAAGCTTCTTGAAGAAAAGAACAGTATCGACCTCCAGGTTAAATCTGTGTTATGATGAAAAAAAGCTCACTATTTTTGCAATGTACGTAAGTCACTTCACGTCTCTGAGCCTCAATCATTTTTCTTGTCTGCAAAATGGGTTAATAATATTAATCATGTGGCATCACTGTGAAAATTAAATACGATATATGTTCAGTATTGAGTACAGTATTTAAAATATGTTTGTGCACTAAAAATGGCCACGATGATGTTTGATTTGGTGTCTGAAGATAAGGTTCAAATCTGGGCTCCTCATCTGCTAGCTGAGCAATTTTGCATAAGGAGATATCACTCCTCTGAATCTCAATTTCCTCATCTGTCAAATGAGAGTGATTATACTGCTACCCATCCTATAGAATTGTTGGGAAAACTTATGAAGACGAGTCTTTTTGGACACAGTATGTAAGGGTAAAGCATTCATGAATGTGAGCTGTCAATTTTTATAATAGGGACACTCAACACCCATGCATGAATGAGGGACCAAGAAATTGACTAGCACTTCCTTTAGGGCCACTCCAAGCTACGTGTCTGGAGGCTGAACCCCATGATCAAATAGCTGCTGAACAGCCGGCGTGCTGAGCTGCAATGTCTTTCTCCCACTGCCTCACCCACCAAGAGATGCCCTTTCCATCTGGTAGGTACCTACTCAGCACTTTTCTGGGCTACATTTCTGCTGATCCTCCCAGGACACCAGTGCCTCTCAAGCAGGCTGGCTGGGAAGGGATTAATCAGGGGTGGGGAGAGAAATGATCTCTGGTGGGATACCTCAGGTAGGCAGTGGGGAGGCCACTCTGTCCAGCCAAGTGAGAGGCCTTAACACAATCCCAACCCTGGAGCCAGTGAGAGAGAGGATGGGGGAACAGAGCTGTCCTCGCCCACCAACTAATATCCTCAGGTCCAAGCTAAATGCACAAGGCTCTAAGCTCAGTTCTGTCACGAGCTTGCTGTGAGACCTTCGGTAAGTCACTTTCTTTCTCTGTACTTCTATATCCAATTCTGACATTCTAGAATTCCAGGAGCAAGGAGAAGGCAGGAGGAGAACAGGCAGGGCACAGCCATCAAAGAGTTGTAGGAGTTGTACCAACCTCTGAGAACACACAGAATTTGGCACCAGAGTGACCTGGGCTCTGGGTTCAAGTGCCAACTCAGGTTATTGGCTGCATGAGCTTTACCCCATTACTTAACTTCTCAGAGCTTCAATCTTCTTGTTTGTAAAAGCAGTTTGCAAACCTAATTTGCAGAATCACGAAGATTAGAAATAATGTATTCAAAGCACTGGCATACAATATATACTCAATAAATCATACTTACAGCAGGTCATCACATAATGTAGTTTTGTTCAATGTTGTTTTGTTATAACTTTGATGAGATGCATAGGGACTTAACTCTTGTTTATATCAATTAGCCTATGGTAAAATTGTTTTCATTATTTGTCATTTCGCTTAAAGTTACAGAACTTGTCGATGCTGTTAAGTGGGGGCTTATTGTATGTAGTGAATGCTTACTACTTTATTATCTGTCGTCTACCTATCATCTACCTATAGTCTATCTACCTATCTATCTACCTACCTACCTACCTATATATCATTTATTGTCATATCTATCTATCTATCATCTATCTATCATCTATCTATCTAATCTATCTTTATTATAGATAACATTAACATCATCCAACCCCCAATCTCCCAGCAGGATCTCTTGCAGTGGCAGTAGATGAGCTACCTGGGGGCACTGGTAGGTTGCGCTAGGGGTCAGGGTTCCTGTGCTAAGTGGAAAGATGAGCCTCACTATGGGATTTACTCATTAGCCAGGAGCTTTCAGGTGAAGCTAGCCTGGACTGGAGGTTCACTATCCTGATTTTAACTGGTAATAACTAAAAACAGCAGTTTTACTCTTCTCCCCCTTCCCAGCCTCCCTCCAAGCCTGGGCACAGCCAGCTCCTGTGGGGACAATGAACACAGAATGGAGCCACTAAATGCACTTCAGTGTCCGTAGAAGCTGGCCACGTAGGTCTGTGACCTCAGTATTGAAGTAATCATGTGAGTAAATCACGTGTGAGTAAATTATGTGTGAGTAAATTACAGACATTCTCATATCTCTACTTGTCTGGGAGTCTCTCCAGTACTGTTTATTTGGGGCTTCAGGAACTGGCCTGCTCTCCTTCCTCTTCTGGTTTGGCTGGGGAGAGGCCATGCTGGGCTGCAGATGAAGCAAGGCTAATAAGGACTGATCCTGCTTTGCTCTCACACACAGGTGGGGTAGAGGGTGAAGCCCAGCTGGGGAAGCTGTGTGAGTGCCCATTGGCCAGTGTGAGTGTGGGGTGGAGTTGGGGGGCAAGGAGTCCACTGGCCTGTGTTTGTGTGTGTGTGTGTGTGTGTGTGTGTGTGTGTGTGTGTGTATGAATTTGTGTCTGTTGGCCAGTGTGAGTATGAGTGCATGTCTATCTGCTTGTGTGCATGTTTGTGTGAATGTGAGTGTGTATCTATTGGCTGGTGTAGAATCATCCTTGGTGTGAACAGAGAAGAGAGGAGGATGTTGGCTGGAGGCTGTGAGTGTATGCAAGCATTAAAATAAGTTGAGCATTTGAATGAGTCAGTGCATTGGAGAAAATGTCCTTGCAGGGGCCTGTAAGTCTCCCACGACCTGGTCCCACTATCTCTCTGCCCCCTCTCCTAGACTCTGACCCTTGTTCTCACTGCTGCAGCCACCTCGGCCCCTTGTTGCTCCTTAGATGTTCCTTGGGGTCTTGCTCTGGCTGTTCTCTCTGCCTAGAATGCCTTACCAAAGAGCTCTGCTTAGCTCACCACCTTCAAGTCTTTGCCAAGATGCCCCTTCTCAGTGAGGTCCACCCAGTCCCCCTGTTTGATATTGTAAATTGCTTACCACCCAAAGTCCTAGACCTTGTTCTGCTGTTTTGGGTTTTTGTTTTGTTTTGTTTTTTTGAATAGCACGTATTGCCTCCCCACAGCTATATAATTTACTCATTTATCATGCCCGTTGCCATTTTTCCTATGAGGATGAGGATCTCCAGTTCTTTTGTTCACTGATGCATCCCAAGCACCCAGAATGGTAGCATTTATTTTATGGCATATTTGCCTCTGATTTCTCATTTGTAATATGGTGATGATAATAGAAGTTATTCACTTCAAGGAGTTGTTAGGCAGATTAAATGAATGAATACCTAAAAGTACCAAAAACAGTGCTTGGCACATAGTTCAATAAATGTTAGCTATTATTGCTATACTCCATCACTGCTTGGAAGAATCAAATGAGTGATCCGTGTGAAGTCTCTAGCATGCAGGTGGTCAGACAGGGTGAAGGTGCTTCATAAACATTTCTTACCTCACTCCCACTTGTTCTTAAAATTCCTAGGATGGAAAATTCCCTGACTTTCCCCAGTCATGGAACCCATATTTTTAGACATGCTTTGGATTAGAAAGTTATTTATCAGGGAATTTATTACTTTTTTTTTTTTTTAAATCAAGTGTGGAGCAAGCAAGCCCTAGCCTGCCCTGACCAGGGCTGCACAGCTTCCTCATCCTATAGATAGTTAATAAAATGTGAC
This sequence comes from Pteropus medius, assembly GCF_902729225.1. Classification (NCBI taxonomy): domain Eukaryota; kingdom Metazoa; phylum Chordata; class Mammalia; order Chiroptera; family Pteropodidae; genus Pteropus; species Pteropus medius. The sequence goes on along the minus strand of NW_024354503.1, from coordinate 17,558,507 downwards.
CTGTACTGACAAGTACATTCTCTAATAGGTGTGATTGTAGCTCGAACTATGCAGGACCCAAATTCTGGCCTGGGCCTCGGGTGCCCAGATTCTTCTCCCAGCTCTGCAACCCCAACAGGTTGTATGACCCAGGGCGAGTCCTGTCCCTTGTCTTGGTCTGCGCTCTTCTCTGGTGAAGGGTTGGGATTAGTTCATTGTTAAGGTCTTTCCAGGCTCATCCATTCATCCAGGACATTTTCATGGGGACCCTGTTGCATGCCAGTGCTGCTCTTGGCACTCAGGATACAGCAGTGACCACAAGACACAAGTCCCTGCCCTATGAGCTGACCTTCTGGATGGGGAGAGGGTAGATAGTAAATGATAAACACAATTAGTAAATTATTTAGTATGTTAGAAAGTGGAGCATGCTATGGAAAAAAGAAAAAGTATTATGGGTTAAGAGCAGGTGAAAGTGTTAGATGATGGGGGGGCAGGTTCAGTTCTAAATGGGGCGATAAGGGGTAACCTCATTGAAAGGGTTACCTTTGAGGCGAGGGACATCCTACATTCTAGGAACCTATGGATCTCAATGAGTATTGCTGCATTCCAGAGAGAGCATCATTTGGGTCGCTTGGAGTCCCCCATTTCTTCTTTTTGTCCATCTCTGGGCATACTGATCCCCAGTTGCCCAGTGAGTGACAGGGCTGGAAGACAGATCAGCCAAGATCCCAAGAGTGGTGAGTGATTTACCGCTGTCTTTATTCACACTCCAATATTTCATGGTTCCCATGGCTCTAATGGAATAAATATGACCTTTTATTCTTCACTTTGCTTAAAACTCAAGGTCAACAGCCCTGCTGTGATCTATTGGCTGCTCCCTCCACTGAACATCTGTGAGACAGGAAGCTGTCAGAGATTCATGGCACCTTCCTTCAGCCCTGCATGCCTGCCTGCCCCTCGGCACTGGGCCTGGGCTTTGTTCAGCTGTGGAAGGCAGTGGTCACAGTGGATCTGGAGGATGATGGCTCATTGAAGACAGAGACTGAGCCATAAATCTCCCTCTCCCCTGAGCACGCCGCATCACTAGGGTTGAACTATGACCTGGGTTTCATTTCAGTCCTGGGAGGAGGCAGCAATGGGGAAGCCGAGCAACCATGGTTCAAAAGGCAATTTATAAATGAGAACACTCCAGGGCATGATCATCAGTTTTCTGAACGGAGAAGAGCTGAAAGGTATGCACCAGCTGCCCAGCTCAGATGGAATCAATCCTCCAGGCCCTTTTGGCAGCCGAGGCCTCCTACTTTCAAAGAAGCGAGCCACTTTTCTTGTCAGACATTACTAGCACTGCCTGGAAGTTCTTCCAGTTGTCTGAGACCCATACCTGCTACACCCACCAATTTCCTCTTGTTTCCTCCTTATGTGTGGGTGGGCGGGATGGATTGATCTGGTTCACATTTTCCCTGCTTCCTCATGATGGTTTTGAGTGACAACAGGCTGATGGTCTGAGTTTGTTAATAGATTAAGTGGCCAGAAAGGGGACAGTCTAGAAGGGAAATGGGGTCACTGGCCTCTATTTTAAATGTACCACCTTTGATACCCACTCAAGATAGCCACCTGACTCCTCTCCATCATAATTCATGTCCTGGGAAGAAGAAGAGTGATCAGGAGTTCTCTGGAGCACAGCGGGCCTGGGTTTGAATTCTGGCTCTGCTATTTCCAAGCTGAGAGACCTTGGGAAGTTTATCCAACTTCTCTGATGCCAGAGATTCCTGCCCTGTAAAGCAGTATGATAGAAACAGCTATTCCCAGGCGTTTGCGTGTGTGCTCAGTGTGGTGGAAAGCAAACAGTAATCCCTCAAATGCTAGTTGTGTATTATTAAGGTGTCAAGGTGCAGACCCTGGAGCAAGCCCGCCTGGGTTCAAAACCCCGAAAGGACACCTTAGAAACTCTTTGTGCCTCAGTCTTCTCATTTGGAAAATCAAGATAATAACAGCACTTTCTTCATCGGAATGTAGAAAGAATTAAAGGAGCTAATAAATGGAAACCACTTAGCGTAGTACCTGGCATGAAATAACTTCTCAGAAAGGTTGGCTCTTATTACCATCATCATTACTGGAGAAGAAACCACTTGCATTCACTTGGCACTTTTGACCTAATTTCCATCAATTGGTTTTGTGATTTATAATCCACTTACTTCCAACCGAAGATAGTAGGTAAGTTGCAACATAAAAATATGTATAAAATGAGACAAGGACATTTTTAAAAATGTTATATGACAGATCAGAAAACAGCAAGAAGGCTTGAACTAGAGGCCCTGGACCCCAGGCTGGTTTGTTGTGACATCCAAACATTAACTTCAGTTATAACCCCCACGTGCTCACAAAGCTGCCACAAAGACCTGGGCCACTTCATCTTGGAAATAGCCTAGGGATGAGAGGGCATGATGGCTTCAGAACAGTGTGAGGAGAGGGGCTTTGCTGAGGTACCCCGTTTGTGTTGGACTTGAAACATAGCAGGGCAGAGTGGGCTAAGGCTGCCTTCAGATGGGGGACATTCTCAGCTCAGGTGGGAGTGCCTCAGTCCACTTTGCTCCAGCCAGGCCACATCCAGAATACTGCCCGCTGATGAACCCTACACATACAGAAGGATGGCACAACCTGGATCACATCTGAGGAAAGGGACAAGGAGATGTACCATAGGACACACCCCTTCCTGCTCCAGAGAGAAAAACATGGCAGCCTTGCATATACAGTGCCTCCTGTGTTTCAGCACTGATTGAGCTCCTACTTGACCTTCTGAGTCACCTCCTCCAAGAAAGCTTCCCTGATCTCCCTGGGCTTGGTCAGTTCCCTGGGACCTGCTCTCATGTATGCACGCACAGCACTTATACAACTGTAGTAACTGAATCAGTCACTACTCAAGTACATGGTCCATCTCCCCAGGAAATGCAAGCTATTTTTGGCCAATTCCCCTGTTAGTGATCCAAACCTGACATTATAAGCATAAAATAAATACCTCTTGAATGACTAGAGGTAAAAGGACAAGAATAGAGGAAGGCAAGGAGGAAGAAAGTTGAATCTGAAAAAAAAAAATAGCATTAGGTGAGCCATAAGAATTATCTGCAAAAATTAAATGGACGTATTATGAAAGAAGAATTTGTTTTCTTCCTGATGAGGATGAAGGCAGCAGAATCTAGGGGAGAATGTAGAAGGAGATGGATTTGGTACCTGTTATAAGGAAATCTTTTTAGCTAGAGCACCCAACATGGTGTGGGCTCTTGAAAAAAAGGAGGGAGAATTTCTTGTGTCTGGAAGTTACCCCTATGTGGTGCCACTCAACATTCCAGGGATGGTAGGAGTGGGTACGATGGGTGAGAGGTATGTGAGCATTATAAGGATTCAGAAAGAAAGGAGAGGGCTGACACGGGTGACCTTGAACTGTCCCTTTCTCACTCTGTACCCGTTTTAATTTATGAGAGAAGAACTAGGCACATTTTAAAGATAGAAGGACAGAGTCCAAGAGAGCTGTAGTGAATCAATAGCTAGACTGGTCCCAAGACCATGGCTTTTCTCCTCTTTCTCTGAACTCTCTTAAACCCTTGGCAATATATCCATACAGGAGAACTGGACTTTGTGGTTGTCTTATGACCCCTTCCTTACTCCCTCCATTCTCCTGATGTTGGGACCTCCACTATGCCCTCCATCATGTCCATATCTTCAGTTGGACAGTCCCAGATGAAACCAGAATCTCGCTGGTTTCTATCCATGACAAATACAAAGAAATATATCTCTAATGGTGGAATTCCATGCTCTTTAATCTGTAAAGGAAATATTTTTGGATAGTATCCTGTTCCTGAGCCCACTCTAGGCAGGATGGAAAGAGTAGGGTTTAGGTCTGAACCTTGGCATACATGCTTTCCCAGCATCAGGGAGGCAGACACCACCCACTCAGATTTGCTGCATGACAGAAATGTCCTTCCAGACCCCTGCCCAAGAGGAAGAACTGCTGAGCACCTGCCTAGCTGACCAGGGAATTTTCAAATCCTCCCTATTCTACTCAGACCTTCTTTTGAGTGACAATCAAAGCTTGAGAGAGGAGAGCAAAGCTGCCTTGAGAAGCAGTCCTTGGCACTGGCTCACACATTTTGACAGGCGGGAAAAAATCTCGTGTTTAATACCGGCTGCTGCCACCATCTCAGCTTTCAAGATCCTGCCTCCATGCCAGGGCCTCGGCAGCCTTCTGACCTGTCCACACACACCCGGGAGAGAAAACACAGGTCACCAAGTACCTGGCTACTGGCCACCTCACACCCACAACTGCCACCTCCATCACTGCAGCCAGGCACCGGCCAAATGCATTTAAGAGCCACTAGAGATAGATTTATTCTTGGAAATACTGCAGCATATCTCTAATGAGCTCATTAAACAAGAATATAAATAATCACTCCCTATCAAAATAAGAGGACGTGGGGCAGAGAGGGTGGGTAATACTGACTGAGGAGCTAGGGCAGCAATAGGTGAGATATTCTGTCCTGAAGAGGGAGAACAGAACTCCTTTCCACTAGAGGCTGTGGGCTGTGTTTCTCAAACAAGGCAGATGCAGACCCAAGAATTCTGCCAAAAGAAACATCACAACATGCTCCTTACCTGAGTATTTCCTGCTCACTCATGTGTCTGCAACCTAACCTCCTTCCATCCTCATAATGAGCATAAACGGAAGAGATGGATTGGATTTTCTCCCATTTTGTGGATATAGACAGCAAGGAGCAGAAGACATAGCTGAGACCCCTGCAACCATCCTGTAACTGGTCTCCCTTCTTTCACTCCTGCCCCTCTGCAGACTCTTCTCCACCCATCAGCCAGAATCTTCTTTTGTAATCATATCATGCCACTCTCCTGCACTCAACCCCCAAATGGCTCCCATCTCATTCAGGATAAAATCAAAGGCCTCATTATGGCGTACGAGGCCTTACATGATCTAGCCCTACCCAGTCCTCTACCCTCAGTTACTGTTACTTCCTCTAGATGCACTAGATCCCTTCCTGTTTCCCCAACAAGGACAATTTATTCCTACTCCAGGGCCTTTGTATGTGTTGTTTCCCCTGTCTGGCTCCTTCTTTCACTCCATTCGGATCTCTGTTCCAATGTTACTCCTTAGAAGAACCATCCCTGACCACCTATATAAAACGGTAGCCCCCAGTCTCTGTCTCCTTACACTAATTATTTTTATTTCTGGTACACATTTAAAAATTACTCTTCCTCTCCCCTATAAGAATGTAAGCTCCTTGAAGTCAAGGTCTTGGCCTATCTTATTCTAACCCTAGGGTCTTGACCAAAGTCTGCCTCAAAGCAGACACTCAATATGTATTTGTCAATTGAATAAATGAAAATCTAGCTGCTAAAAATCAAAGTATGGTTTGTTCCTAGACCATCCAGTTCCAAATCCAGTTTTTTTCCTCCACAGATCATTCCTCCCCTTTGAACTCGAGTCTGGCTTCCCACTGACAACAAGAAAAAGCCTGATGTCAGGACAGAGCACGGGCTTCAACATCCAGTTACACCACCTCCAAGCTGTTGGACCTCATAAGTCACATCATTCCCTTATGGCTTAGCATTTTCATCTGTCAAGTGGCAACAGTACACCTCAGAGGGTTGACTTACCAACTATGAGAACACAGTGTTTTTATAACAGTAACCAGTATGTGTAAGGGCTCAGTAAGTGTAGCTATTTTGTGTGACATTCAAGGGCACAGGCTGCCTTCTCCTATCCTCTCTGAACAAAACTCCTATTTCCCTAGACCAGAGGTTCACAAAGTATGGTCCCTAGACAGCCCGCATCTGCCCACTGATTAGAACTGCAGATTCTCAGATCCAACTCCAGACAGACCAAGTCAGAAACTCAGAGGGTAGGGTCCTGCATCTGTGTGCTAACAAGTCTGCCAGGTGACTCTGATCATGCTCAAGTCTGAACCACGGCCCTAGAGATAGCCATTCCACCAGGTATGCAGGTATGAGAGACTGAGTTTTTGGCCCTGCTTCTTCACTCCCCTGTAATAATACGGTACTTCCACAGCCTTGCTGTGGCCTGATAGTGGGTGAAATGTGTGCCCTTGCTCTTGACTTTGGGCTTAGTCCACTTGCTTAGGCCAATGGGATTTAGCAGATGTGATGCCAGCAGAGGCTTGACATTAGCTTTTTCTGTTGGGCTCACCCTCTTACATTTCTGCTATCACCATAAAAACAACAACAACAACAACAACAACAACAACAACAACAACTCTCTATATAAACACTGCCCCTCTGCTTGGCTCCAGAAAGAGATAGACAGAGAAGGTCTAAACTAGACCTGGAGCCTGAGGTCCAGTCCAGCCCTGCCCAGCCCAAACCAGTTGAACTCTAACCAACGTGCAAACCCACTAATAAGAAAATTAAATGTTGGTGGTTGTAAGTCACCTAAGTTTGGAAGTTGTTTGTCATGCAGTAGTACTGTAGCAGCAGCTGACTAATACACTAAGGGCCCTCACAAATCTTTGACCAGGCATGATCATCCCTGCTTCTGCCTCTGTCTTCACTGGTTCCTCATAAAACAGCTATCCTTCCCTCTTCCTTCCAAATCCCACCTACACGCCAGGACACACCTATACCCAGAAGCCTCCCACAATATACCCTTCCTGAAGCGGGAATGTGAATTTCAGGTAGCTCATGAAAAAACTTAAGTGCATAAAGTTCACCAAGCAATTCATTTACATTTTAACCTTATAGGTGGCTAATTACTAAACTAAAAAGTCCCTTAACTTAATACCATTACTAGCTAATTATCTAATTAGAAGGTTAAGTGTTTAATAGTTCCCTGTGATGTTTAATTTCCAACCACTTATTTTCTTTAGGATCTAACAGAAGTTAGTTCCCCCATCTGGGTTTGTACTCCCACCCACAGTATCAGCCCCACAGCTACAGAACGAGTCAGAGCCCATCTTTGCAGCCCACCCCAGATAGAAATAGCTCTTCTTTGTAAATAGTTAATGAGCTCATTCATCCATATTGCACATCTCTGTGGCCTGGCTTTCACCCTGAGCTGGCACATCAGTCTGTGGTTTTGTATGATTCTGTCCACTCACCCCACTCCCACCTCTGAGACTAAAGATGATGGGCATTAATTTGACTTCACATCCTGAACCCTTCTGTCAACCACAGGATGCTCAGTTCCATCACACACACACACACATGCTAGACTATAGGCTTAATTGGCAAAAACTAACATCCCTCTTGGCTTCTCTGTGTCTCAGTATCTCCAGAGATGAGAACAGAATACTGACAGTGAGGCAGAAAAGCAGCCTGGATCATCTTCCTTTCTGGGCTGGCCTCAATTACAGGCTGGCTACTGGGTTCTGGGATTGTGCGTGCAGGTGCCAAGAAATGTTAATGACACCGATGCTTTCATCACAGTTCGGTGGCAGCTGCACACCTACCTAACATTCTCCTCTTCTAACTTCCAAGCAGAGCCCTGATTTTATTTGGAGAGGCAATGTGACTGAACAAAAGACTATCTTTCTCAACCTCCAACGCAGGTCGGAGGAAATATAATGACGTAGAAGCAGAAGTCACTTGGTGAGACTTATGGGGGCCTCTCTCAAGGGACTGACTCATCCAAGAGGTTGGTGCCAATTTTAGTTTGGGTTCCCCAGAAGCAGATCCTGAAGCAAAGTTTCCAGTACCAGTAGTTTATTTGGGAAGTGAGCCCAAATAAACTTTTTGTCCTTACAAGGTGAGCTCTGGTGAGGGAATGGGGAAGGAAGCCTATATAGTGTTTCATTCAGCTAGTTACCACTATGGGCAACTGGGGCTCAGCCCTCCTAGGACCCTTTGGGAGACAGCACAGAACATGACTCAGTTGACCTCCCCTTTCTCCCCCACAAGGGAAGGAAGGTGGGGTACCCTCTAATTCTCTCTGTCCTGAGAACATCAACTCCCCTACACTTGAGCCTGTCCTGCCTATGAGCTGGACATTCTAGAGAAGGTCCCCGAGTTGAAGTATTGGCAACTACAGGAGCAGTGAGCCACACATTAAGGATTGAACAATTGACCTGCAGAAGGATCCTCAGTCCCTGAAGTCCACAGAGCTCCCATATTATCCAAGAACTACCTCCCTCTGGAATTGTGTCACATGACAGAAACCAACCCTCACATTTAGTTAACCCATTGTAATCAGCTCTGTTACTAGAAGCACTTCACAATTTATGATGCTCTTCTTTCATTCCTGACATCCTCCATTTCATGACAACCTTATGAGGCAGGCAGGACAGTTATTATTGTCCCCATTCTGCAGATGACAAGGCTGAAGCTCAGAGAAGTAAAGAATGGGAAGATAACAAAAGCTCCTGTCTAGATTCTGTCTTCCTCGTATAGGTATACCTTTGAGATATTGTGGTTCCAGACCACCACAATAAAGTGAATATCACAATAAAGTGAGTCATATGAGGTTTTTGGTTTTCCTGGTGGATATAAAGTTATGTTTATACAATACTGTAGTCTACTAAGTGTGCGATAGTATTATATCTAAAAATATACACATCTTAATTTAAAAGTACTTTATTGCTAAAAAATGCTAATCATCATCGGAGCCTTCAGCGAGTCATAGTCTTTTTGCTGTTTTTGCCTTTTTGGAGGGTTTTGCCTTGATGTTGATGGTGGTTGTTGAAGGTTGGGTGGCTGTGGAAATTTCTTAAAATAAGACAACAGTGAAGTTTGCCCCATTGATTGACTCTTCCTTTCACCAACGATTTCTTGTAACATGTGATGTTGTGTGACAGCAATTTACCCACAGTAGTTCTTTCAAAATTGGAGTCGATCTTCTCAAACCCTGCTGCTGCTTTGTCAACTAAGTTTATGTAATATTTTAAATGTTTTGTTGTCATTTCAACAATCTTCACAGCATCTTCACCAAGATGCCATCTTAAGAAACTACTTTCTTTGCTCATCCATAAGAAGCAACTTCTCATTCGTTAAAGTTTTATCCTGAGATTGAGGCAGTTCAGTCACACCCCTGGCTCCACTTCTAATTCTAGTTCTCTGCTATTTCCACCACAACTACAGTTGCTTCCCCCACTGAATTCTTGAACCCCACAAAGTCTTCCATGAAGGTTGGAATCAGCTTCTTCCAAATTCCAATTAATGTTAATATTTTGACCTCTTTTCTTGATTCGCAAATGTTCCTATTGGCATGTAGAATGATGAATCCTTTCCAGAAGATTTTCAATTTACTTTGCCCAGATCAATCAGAGGAATCACTATCTATGGCAACTATAGCCTTATGAAATGTATTTCTTAAATAATAAGACCTAAAAGTCAAAATACTCCTCGATCTTTGGGCTACAGAATAGATGTGTGTTAGTAGGTATAAAAATAACATTAATCTTGCACATCTCCATCACAGTTGTTGGGTTATCAGGTGCATTGTTGATGAGCATTATTATTTTGAAAGGATTCTTTTTTTTTTTCCTCCTGAATTGTATTTCTTAATGATGTGCTTAAAATATTCAGTAAACCATGTTTTTAAATAGATGTGCTGCCGTCTAGGCTTTGTTGTTTATAGAACACAGGTAGAGCAGATTTAGCATAATTCTTAAAGTCCCTAGGATTTTCAGAATGGTAAATGAGCATTGGCTTCAAGTTAAAGTCACCAGCTGCAAAAGCTCCGAATAAGAATCAGCCTGTCCTTTGAAAATTAGAGGCCAAGCATTGACTTCACTTTTGCTAGGAAAGTCCTAGATGGCATCTTCCAATATAAGGCTGTTTTATCTACATCGAAGATCTGTTGTTTAGTGTAGCCACTTTCATTAATGATCTTAGCTAGGTCTTCTGGATAATTTGCTACAACTTTTATATCAGTGCTTGCAGCTTCACCTTGCACTTTTATGTTATGGAGAAAGCGCCTTTCCTTAACTTCATAAATGAACCTCTACTGGCTTCGGATTTTTCTTCTGCAGCTTCCTTACCTCTCTCAGTTTTCATAGAATTAAAGAGAGTTAGAGCCTTGCTCTCTAGATTAGGCTTTGGCTTAAGAGATGTTGTGGTTGGTTTGATCTTCTACTCAAATCACTAAAACTTTCTCTGTATCAGTAAAAGGCATGTTTTGCTTTTTTATCATTCACTGGTAACACTTTTTAGTTTCCTACAAGAACTTTTTCTTTGCATTCACAACTTGGCTAACTCTTTGGTGTAAGAGCACTAGCTTTCTGCCTCTCTTGGCTTTCAACATGCCTTCCTCACTAAGCTTAATCATATCTAGCTTTTGTTCTAAAGTGAGAGATATGCGACTCTTCCTTTCACTTGAACATTATAGAATTATTAATTGGCCTAATTTCATTATTGTGTCTCAGAGAATAGGGAAGCCTGAGGAGAGGAAGAGAGATGAGGGAACAGCTGGTCACTGAAGCAGTCAGCACACACACAACTTTTATCGATTAAGTTTGCTATTTTATATGGGTGTGGTTTGTAGCACCCCAAAAATAATTACAACAGTGACATCAAAGATCACTGATCACAGATCACCATAACAAATGTAATAGTAATGGAAAACATTGAAATAATGTGAGAATCACCAAGATGTGATACAGAGACACAAAATGAGCAAATGATATTGGAAAAATGATGCAGATAGACTTGTTCAAGTTAGGGTTGCCATAAACCTTCAATTTGTAAAAAACACAGCATCTGCAAAGCACTATAAAGTGGAGTGTGATAAAATCATGCCTGTATTAATTACTCAGGTTCAGCTTAGGGGTAAGAAAAATGACTCCAGCAACTGAAATGTTTGTGTTTCTTAAGTGTTTCTCATACTTTATCTCTTTAGAGATATCCCCATTTAAAGAGATTTTTATTTCAATGTTATAGATGGAGCAAAAGCCTCAGAGAAGTGAGGTCTTTTCTCCCTGGCTGTTTGAAGGTCTGCCGCCATCATGAACGAAACAATAATTATCTGGACCAAGAAGTTCATGACCAATAGACTACTTCAACGGGAAAAAAAATGCTCGTCGACATCCTTCATCCTGAAAAGGCAACAACACCTAAGATAGAAATTCGGAGAAAACTAGCCAAAATGTACAGGACCATACCAGATATCATCTTCATATTTGGATTCCAAACCCATTTTGGTGGTGGCAAGACAACTGGCTTTGGCATGATTCATGATTACTTGGATGATGCAAAGAAAAATGAACTCAAACATAGACTTGCAAAACATGGTCTGTATGAGAAGAAAAAGACCTCAAGAAAACCGTGAAAGGGATGCAAGAACTGAATGAAAAAAGTTAGGGGGACTGCAAAGGCCAATGTCGGTGCTGGCAAGAGTGAGGTAGAGACAGGACAACAGCAGGAGTAAAGATTCGTCAATAACTTTATCTGTGATGATTGAGCAGATTTTTCACGAGAGGATTAATAAACTAAGAACTTAAAAAAAAGTCTCAGAGAGGTGAGATCACTAGTTCATGGCAAAGCTGGGATTAGAACCCAGGTCTTCTGTTTTCTCCCCTCACCAGAAATTCAGAGACCAAACCACCAGCCGTAAAACTTACAGGAACTCTGTCTACCCGTGCTGCCCACACCCCTAATTTTACTGAGCACAATGACATGACACCGAACACACATCAAAAACACTGGGGGAGGTTTGCAAACAGAGATCTTTGGGAGTGCACTCAAGATCTCCTGGAGGGAGGATACAAACTCCTCAGAGAATTCCAGTGTGCCATCAGTGCTGGGAAACACTGACGTGGTGTTCGAAGTCAGAACAGTTGGGTTTTGTGCCTTGCCCACCCACAGTCTGCCCAGAGCTGTACTGAGGCTAAAAGGAGCTAGCTGCTGTGAACATGCTTGGGAAAGTCTAGTTGTCAGACAAGTGTTTGATGTCATTCTGGTGGCCGCCACCACCAGCCCTGATCCCAAGTCCCAGACACTCCTCCTCCCCAAACCCTCCCTCTTTAAGCCTTCTTTGGTGTTTTTCTGGTGTGAAATAAACGATATCCCCATGCCCACGTCCAAACTAACTAAACATATACAATTAACAAGGGGCTGGTTCTCCCTTACTAGAGGAGGAAAAAAGTGACATTTCAGAAGAAAGACAGACCTGATACACACTAATCCCTTTACTCCTGCTAATTATTTCTGTCCTCAGAGATGTCTCTAACCAGAGCTTTTTGAGAATGAAGAAGAAATGACAAGTAGAGAAATTAGCCAACACTGAACAAATGTGCTGGAGGTTTTTGAATCTGAGCAGTGTCATCTTCTTGTGCATAGCAAGAGGGCAGGATGAGAAGGCAGTGATATGATTTGAGACACTCTTGGAAGACACCCCTGAAAAAGAAGATCCCTCCTATACACAGACCTGCTATGGGGTTTGAAATTCTACTGTTAGAGATTCACTTGTTTGGGTCTTTCAGAGTTTCCAATTGAAATACAAAAATTTCTGAAAGGGATTACACCTTATACTCTTAAAACTATCAGATCATTTTCCTGGTTTACGTTCTTGGGGTAAAGCTTTGAAGAATGGAGCCACAAGAGGCAGCCTGGAGAACAGCAACAAGGACAGTGGGCCAAGAAGGGAAAGTGGGCAGGCTCCTAATAACAATAAGTACTTACATGTATCTAGTATTTCATAGTTGACTATGAAAGATCACTTTCAAATACATGATCTATTTCAGTCCACACTAAAATCTATGAAATATGCAGAAAGAAATCTCTGTTCCCACTTTATAGGTGAGAAAATGGAGTCCAAAAGCAATGAAATGATTTGCCTGTGATCCCAGGACTAGTAAATGGTACAAACTCAGGTTCTGGAGGTGCCAGCTGCCTCCTTATCTTTCTCTGTATTACTGGGAGTATATTGTGCCTTGCTTTTTAGAAAAACTACATTTCCCAGCCTCCCTTGAGACAGGTGTGGCCAATCAAAGATAAGAGAAAGTTATTGGGTAGAGCTTCTGACACTCCTCTCCCTTTTGCCCTTTTGCCCTTCTGATTTTTGTCTTTCTTGCTGTGTAGAAAGGAGACGTGATAACCAAAGCTCCGGCAGTTATTTTACACCATGAGATGACCTTAAGGACAGAACTTGTGCCGAGGATGGCAGAGCAGAAAGATAGAATGGGTGGGGCCCCTGGTGACCATGATGCCCAGAAAACTAGACCTAAACTCTCTTCCACTGGATTTCATCTACATGAGAGACATATAAACCCTGAGTTTAAGTTACATTAGGTTGAGTTTTCATCCCAACTGCCACTCTGGACTACTCTCTGGGATGCCTCTAACAACTTTGTCACTTCACAATGGCTCACCTGAAGAGGCGCTGAACCCCCAAATCCTCACCTTGACCATATCTTCTGCTAGCTGGTCCCAGGGGACTATTTCTGGGTGAAACTCAACGTTCTCACTGGCACCCCTGTTCCCTTTTGCTCCCACACTGCTTAAAATGTGGAGAAGCAAGTAAAGCTGAAAGAGAAAATCTCATCAAACTTCCAGTGGCTTACCCCATTCTTTCTAGAAAGAGAAATTATAATTGATGTCCTCAGCCCAAGTCTCCAGCCTTAACAAAACCTCTGGGAGGTGTGAGATGTTCCTCCCAGCATGGTACCTGGATTGGGAGACCACATCTCTAGTCTATTCTGTGGAACCTTGGAAAATCTACTCAATTAATTTGAGGCTTAGTTTTACTATCTATAAAGTGGGCATGATATTTGTCCTGTTAATCCCTACTTGTGGATGTCAGGTTTCAATAGTCAAATGGCATGAAATAAATTTAAAAATATTTAGAAAAATAAAATCCAAGGCAGGCTGGTTTTGATTTTGGTTCCAATCAGGGAAATGCTGAGGGGCTTTTCCCTCCACTCATCCCAGTTTCCTTCTTTATAATTCTTTCTTCCTCTGCCTATGTGAGCTCAACCCATCCTTGCAGGAGAAGCTGGACTGTCTGATGAAGCAGCTGAGTCAAAGAAACTTGCCTGCACAGGTGGATGCTCTGTATCTGGCATGACCCCTCCCTTTAAGGAACACCTATTCCTACAAGTCTCTCCCCATATCAACAAGATTCCAGATTCATCAGTAAATTTCCCTTCACTCCGTGGTGAAAATGGCTGTATTTTCATGGAAGAGAGTATATTTCTACTGAAGAGTTGATTAATAAGATCCTGACAGGGTTGGAACTGGCTGAATCTGCCTTCTTATCTTTTTCCCAGACGGGAGACAGGACAATAAAATTTCCCCCCAAAATCCCTTGTCCTGCAACACTCCATAGGGTGATTCAGTCTCTCCAGGATAGGGGGAATGTCTGACAATCATGGAAGAATATGATATGAAAACTGGGACCCGCCAATAGAGCAGGGAGGCATGGAATGGCTGCGGTCTCCCTTCGCCTTAGGGTCTCTCTTCTCATAATTCCGCACTTTCCCTACATGGAGATGATGGATGCATAATGAACACCATGAAGGCAATGCTGCATCCTGGTTAACTCCACACTGTGCTTTAGGAGCATGCTTGCTGTTCTCCCAGCCCTCCTGGGGACCGTTCCAACATCACGCCTGGTGACAGATGTTCTTGATGACTCTTGGAGACAAGTATTTGTGAATGTCACTTGGACTTATAATGACATACAGGGAACTTAATTTTCCATGTCACACCAGGGATGAGGCCAAACTGAAATGGGCTGCTACTTTTCCTGGTGGGGTACTACCTTCTTTCTGATGCCCCTCTCAGCACCCTTCCTCTTCCCCTTATTGAACCCTCCCCACTCTGACACTGTCTCTATTAATGATAGCCACTTCCTGCAAGGATAGGCTCTAGGGCTAAGAACAAGAGAGTTGGCCCTCCCCACTCACATGAGAAACAGGCCAGGCCCCACCTGTGGACTGTCTGTGTCCAGCCTGTCCCAGGGCCTGCCTGAAGTGCTCAGCTGTGTGTGCTCAGAGAAGGCATATGCCTTGGGATGTCAGCAAGAACCATTAGATAATTAGGGAGCTAATTATCTGATAAAAGAACAAGACATTATTTCATAGCCAAAATCAAATCCTAAGTTTCCCATGATTTTGGATTACCCATGCTGCTTCTTCCCCTTCCTGGCATTTAGAATAGAATTCAATATTTTCAGACACTGCTCACAGCTCCCCAGGGCAACTGTGGGACTGTGGCATCAGTCAGTCGTGATCTGTCAATGACTTGTGTCCAGGTCTGGTTGGACAATCTGAGCCACTGCCAAGGTCCCTGTCTGTGACCTCAGGCCCTGGGCTTGAAACACTAATCTGAGGTGGCAAGATGCCAAAACGGCCCAAACTGGTAAAAGCAGGTGGATTTAGCAACTGCTAAATAGTGTCTTCGTGGGATTAAACAGAGTCATAGATTATCAGAGCTGGGCTCATTTTAGTCACATGTTAAAGTCTGGATGCCCACTCAGTAGCCCTGGCATGGAGTCAGCTGGGTTGTGCCCAAACCCTTCTGGTATGGGCAGCTCACGACTTTGTGGAAGCTCTTACTTATCCTGCCATTGGGAAGCTTTGATGTTCATTTCCATTCTGTTCAGTCCACCAAATGTTGACTCGATAGCTGTTATGGGCCAGGACTTACTAGATGCTGAGGATACAGAGAACAGCACATATGAATAGCACATGCTAGAGAGGGAGAAAGATGCAAAGCCAAATCATTCCACAGCCAGATGGAGAGCAATGAGAGAGGTGTGTAAAGCTGTTGCTATTGAACTTTTTTTTTTTTTTTTAATTTTTTGTATTGGGCTGATGCCTACTCTCTTGCCTGGATGTATGTGTTTTCCTCTCTTCTACTTATAAGTTCTTTGAATAAGTTAAGAGAGCTATAGCTTCCTTTCTAAGTCCTGTCATCTCCAAAGTAACCTTCTGCCATCACACATAAACTTCCAGAATCTCACACTCATCAGTTGATTACTAGATACACTGCAGTTGGTAAAAATGACTCTTAAGACGCATGCCATCCTGTATTAAACATATTAAAGCTCTGCTCTGACCAGCTTGAATGATTCAGTGATTAGAATCATAATCTCCCATGATCTGAACACTTTACTTCTGTTAACACAACCAAAAACTACAGGAATCTTTTAGCAGTTCCATCACTTTGTAGTCATGTTTTTTTTTGAGATCAACTAAAACTCTGAGCCTATGACACACAAAATTCCAGTCAAACCAGATTTTCCTCATCTCAAACTCATGCAATTGAGTCCTTGAACCAAAAGAAATACAAGCTTTCTGAGTTGTTATTTATGTCAATAAGAAAATATACTGAGCAGTACAGAAATGGAGACAGATGTTGAGGCACAAAGCAGAGGCGTTTTTGCATGTTCACATTGATTTATTAATCAGTCTGGTTATTTGGCCAGTTATAAGTCTACTTCACTAGTTCCCATTTTTCTATTTTGTTCTAAACACAGCGTGAGATTTTGTTAAATGACCTAGGCAATTGTGATACATTCTGAGTCTGGTAATAAGTCACAGCTAATGGAAATTCCCAGGATGTTTTCCAAGGGTACCTGTCATCCCAGAAATTCTGCTCCTCTTCCCTGGTGGAAATGCATGGGGACAAAGCCTTGTAGAGAATCGCTGTGCAAGAAGGGATGTCACTGAAGAGTGTTGCCCTCCTGAATGATGAAGAGGCAGATTAAAAGTTTGAGAATTACTGGTCAACAGTGTCTCTTGAAGACAGCTAGATAATTTTGGGGCAGGATTTGCTCCCTGTGAACCCATGTTGGGTCCTGGCAATCAGCATTCTTTTCCATAGGCTTTCAGCCATCTTTTGAGAAATCCTTTCTAAAATTTGGAATGTCCATGCCCAGCCTATCATCCTTTGCTTTACAAGGTCTCTCCTTTGAAAAGTAGAATATCCATCCTTTTCCCCTCTTAGGTACTTCCCTTTCTGTTCATGCTGTATCAGGACCACTCCCACAGACTTGGGAGCATCATCTAGTGTTCCTTTAGTCCTGGATGTGACCTCTGGGGTCTGCATGCCAGAACTCATGTCCCGCATGCCAGAACTCATCTCTGCTGGCCTTTGGTTCCCTCTTTGTAGTATTGGTATTATCCTTCCCAGTTTGCCTGGATTCTGTCTCTGTTACTTATCCTCTGTGTAGCACCTCTGGCAAGTTTTTTTATATGAAAAGTAGAATAAGCATAGTTCTTGCCTCCTGGGAGTTTGTGAAAACTAAATGAGTTAGCATGCATGAAGCCCTTAGAAGAGTGCCTGGTGCAGGTAAGCTCTCAATGCAGATTCGTACCTTTATAGTAGGTCCTCCAATAATAACGTTGTTTCATCATAATATTGATGAGATGCCTTAGAATGTAACTCCTGTTTTTGCCAATTAGCCCATGGTAAAATTGGTTTTGGTTATATGTCGTCTTGCTTAAAGTTGTGGAGCCTATCTATCAAGGATCTTAAGTGAAGACTAACTGTTTTGAGGTGGTTGTTCTCCTTGCTGGGGAGGGTGGAGGCAAATTAGAAATTGCCTGGCTTTGCCTGCCAGCTCTTGTCTAGTTGCACTGCAAACTTCTTCCCAACTAGCAGACCTTTGTCATTTTTTCTTCTTGCTCTGAACATGGATTAAAAAGCCCTTGTTAGCTGCCTTAAGCTCTCTCTGTATAGCGTGTGTTTCTCTTTAATATTCATCTTTGGAAATAGCCTTGTTTCCCTTCTTTTATATACTTTCCTGTCAAAATCAGAGCAGATCAAATACGCTGGTGTCTTTTCTGTCTTGCGGAGACAATTCATTTTCTAAAAATCCAGTTTCTTCTTTTGAGTCTCCTATTTCCCCTGAGCCAGAATTGCTGTTAGGGCATTGGGTAGCATGGTCATGGTGGCTGAGTTTAGGTGCTGAAGCCAGAAGGCCTGAGGTCAAGTCAGTCCTGCCTCTTTTGGGCTGTGTGACCTCAGAGAGTTATTTAATTCTCTCGGCCCCTTTTACTTCTCCATATGTCCAAGAGAATTAAATGAGATACTGCATGGAAAGCTATGTGTCAGGCACACAGTAAGCTGGTGATAATGTTGACTAGCAATTGCTATTACTATTATCTGACTACATACTCACCTTGACCTTTTCCTCTAAAATTTTGTAAATCTGGCTTCTTAAAACTGAATTGTGTACCTAACCTTCCTCTTCCATTTCTTTCTCCAGAATGGCAGACAAGATAAGTCTTACTCTCACATTACTGTTACTATTATCACTACCAATGATAATAATAATAATCTGTATTCCTTAAACACTTATTTTGTGCCCCACTATTTGGACAGGTTTCCATGCTGTATCTCTTCTAGTCCTCAGGACGCCCTAAGAGGAACTCAGTATTGTTACCTACATTACTTTTAATTCCAAGGTTTCTGATGCTCCCATTTTATTTATATTTATAACCCTAGTGTCTCCAGGGTCTTAATCACCAAATAAAAGCATTTTGAATTCTCACCTTGAGTGATTTCAGGAGTGTAGCCCCAACCCTCCCCCGCCATGACTCTCTTGGAGTTTCTGAGACTCCAAGAGAGTCATGGGGCAGGGGTTGGGGCTACACTCTTGATCTCTCTTGACCCATGGACCCTTTAGCTGTCTGGTGAAGCCTACAAGATCCTTCTCAGAATAATTGTTTTATAGGCGGGGAGGGGCGCCATTTTGACAACTTCGGCGTGCTGTCACCTTGATGCTAACATTACTCCCCTCTCATAAAATTCAGTTCCCTTCATCCTATGCCTGTGCAAGCCTCAGAGCTGGTAGCTTTTCACCTTTACACTTTTTATCAACTTCAAGATTATATATAATAAATTCACAAGTGAAGAAATCCACTTATTTTTGAAAGGTCATTCTCACAAGTTATCAAAGAAATGCAAATTAAAATAAGTTCCATTTTTTACCTATAAAATTGGCAAAGATGAAAGTAATTATATATTCAATAATTGGCAAAGGTGTGGTTAAAGTTGGCACTGTCACCTTCCACTGGTGAGAGGGCAAATAAATATTCATATGTGATGTATAAAGATTATTATTTTCTTGTTGAACCTGTAATTCAACCCCTAGGAAATATGCTAAGGAAAGTACTGAAGCTGCACAAATATATTTATGCACAAAGATAGTCATTGCAGCTTTACTTTTAATATTGAAAAATGCTGAACAACCTAAATATTCAACAATAGATTTGTTAAATAAATTATGGTAAAGCCAAATGAAAAATATTTTAACACCATGGGAACTGAGCAAGCCACAATGTTGAGTGGAAGGAATTAAGAAACAAAAATACATACTAGAATAATCATAAATATTGTTTTGAGTTGAAATGAAGAGACCAAAGGCCTCTGGTTAATTCTCAGTGATGGGATTACCAGTAATTTTTATCATTTTTCTCTATTTTCCAAATTTGCTACAAAGACCATTACTTTTATAATTAGAAAAATACATATGTGTATCTTTAAGTTTAATTATATATCTATACGTCCTTCTACATGTGTATATATGCATATATTTCAGTTAAGTTCCAATGCTGCTTTCTTTACTTCCTGAGAAGTGAAGCTGTTCTCCAGACAAGCCATGTAAAGGAAATTCCAGGTAAGCATATGCCAAGTAAGGGTGCTTCCCTGACTCCCCCAGTTTCCACAGGGCACCACCCTCAGTCTTTTGGACTCACTGGGTAAGTGAATACCTTCCTTATGTGCTCTTCTCCCCCACACCTTCACATCCGGATATTCATCAACTCAGGAGGTCAGAGCTGGAAGAAACCTCAATGACGGATCAAAGGTTCTTGATCTCTCTTGACCCATGGGCCCTTTAGCTGTCTGGTGAAGCCTACAAGATCCTTCTCAGAATAATTGTTTTATAGGCATAAAACGAAACATGTAGGATTTCAAAAGAAAACATTCATTCCTTGCGCAGTAGATTTCAGGCTATGTCCCTCATGTTTAACACAAACTGAAGCTACCTGAAAAAGGAACTCACCTGCGGTCAGATGTCCTGGCCCTCTGGCCAGTATCCATCACTCCCTTCTTCTGAGTGACTTAGGCAATTCTCCTGCAGCTTTTCAGTCTTAAACCTTCCTTCCTACCAGTCTAGGAAATGGCCCCTAGATATAGCAAATTTGCAAGGTCAACATCGCTGTTTCCATTTCCAGATAAGGAGACGGACATCCAGAGAGGCCAGTACAGGCAGGCAGGATGGCCCTTCCTCTAATATACCAGGGGCTCATGTGTTCTGCTCTAGCTAATTGAAGCTCATCCAGGACTTCAGTGGGACAAACTGGAAAGGGAACACTCTTCTCCCTCTGCTCAGAGGCAAGAGGCTGCCTGGGGGTGAAGTCAACTCAGAAGAAAATGGAACTCAGGGAAGGTACGAAACTCTGAGAAGGCAGGATGTTTGTGGGGCTTTTGATCTAGCTGAGCCTGAAACAGGTCCCTAAGTTTTCAACTCACAAGCCAAAACATTACCACTCCCTTTATTTTTTTAAGCCAGTTTGACCTGGGTTCAATTACCTGCAACCAAGTATCCAGACTAAGTTACATATTGGTTACCTCTATTTTCCAGGTGAGAAATACTGAGGCAATCCAGGAGAATTATCTGACTACCAAGTAGCCAGGCCATATCTGAATTCTATTATTCCTGACCTCCAAGCCTTAATCACAACTGCATCCAACTTTAGGCGAAGGTCCAGAATCACTCCTCCTTAGAGGAGTCAGACCCTTTGGCCAAAAGGTCCACTCATTGTTCTTGCATATCCTCCAGCTTTCACTCAAAATCAAAAGTTTGGAGGCTCGTAGCTGTGACCACCTACCACTGTAACACCCCTTGGGGGCCTGGTCTTCTTACATATACATCTCATCAGGCTGCCCATGTAAGGTCCTCTCTTCTTCAATTTATAGTCAATGTTCTTTCTATCTCCTCTAACCTGCAAGAATGGCATAGAATCCCCACAGGCATTGTTGGGGAAGAGGACCTTAAGTGGCAACAGTTCAAAGCCCTCCTCCCATCACCTCCTCCTTCCCCAGTCAGACACCTCCCTGCTTTTGCTGCAGCCCCAGCTCACCTGTAAATCAGTACCTCATCGTCAGAGCAGTTGTACTGCAGCTGGTACATCTTCACGCGGGGTGCTGACTTACTGACCGACCACTTGACCAGGGCCGAGGTGGTGGTCACATCAGACACAAGCACAGCCCGTTCTGGTGGGCTTTTGGGAGGCTCTCCACCCCCGCTGCCTCCACCTCCTCGGCTGGTCTTGCTGGAGCCAGTGATGTCCGAGAGGCGTGACTTGGGGGGTGCGGTGCGGCTGGTGCTGTTGCTGAGGTGTGGCAGCTGGACGATGGAGACCTCCACCATAGCTGTGGCCTCCCCTGCGGCGTTGGCGGCAATGCAGGTGAAGGCGCCGCTGTCCTGAGATGTGGTGATGAGGATGTCCAGGGTGCCGTTGTCGTACACAGCAGTCCTAGAAGAGTTGCCCACAAGGCGGTCATCGGGGGCCACCCAGTGGATGAAGGGGCTGGGGTCCCCGATGGCCTTGCACTTGAGCATGGCCGCCTGGCCTTCCAGAACCAGGAGCTTGTGTGTGTGCTGGGTGATGAGAGGTGGCTCACACACAAACTCCTCCTCGCGCACATGCCAGAAGTAGCGGCCCTTGAGGCCCCCGGGGGAGCCACAGGTCTCTAGGTCATCATCCCGCTCAAGCCTGCGCAGCCAGAGGAGCTCACAGTTGCAGTGCAAGGGGTTCCCCCCAAAACTAAAGGACAAAGGTGGAGCAAAGGGTGTGGCAGTCAGAGCAGAGGCCTGGGAACGGGCAAAGATGGGGTCTGGGGGCAGCTTCTGCAGCCTGTTGGAAGTGAGATCTAGGCGAGCCAGTTTCTGCAGGTCGGCAAAGGTGCCCTCGGCAATATGGTCCAGTAGGTTGTGGTCCAGACTCAGCTGGTGCAGGTTGACCATGCGCCGCACGGAGCCCCAGGGCAGGCCATGGAGGTTGTTGTAGGAGAGGTCCAGGTCCTCCAGTGTCAGTAAGAAGTCCTCGAAAGCCTCATC
Source organism: Pteropus medius (assembly GCF_902729225.1). NCBI lineage: Eukaryota > Metazoa > Chordata > Mammalia > Chiroptera > Pteropodidae > Pteropus > Pteropus medius. Next base: position 17,536,501 of record NW_024354503.1, on the reverse strand, counting down.
AGCAATGCCGCCCAGCTGGTTATTGTTCACAATGAGGTGCTGCAGGTTGACCAGGCCACGCAGAGTGTCCTCCCCAAGGCTGGGCAGCCGGTTGCTGTCAAGGTGCAGGGAGCGGAGACTCTCGAGGTCCAGGAAGGAGAACGGCTGGATGTAGCTGATGGTATTCCTGGACAGGGTCAGGTCCACCAGCCCTGACATGTTGGCGAAATCCTGGCGACCAATGTGGATGATGAAGTTGCCGCCCAGACGCAACTCCACCGTCCTCCGGTCAATGTCAGGGGGCACGAAGAGCAGCCCTTTGGAGGGGCACAGGGTCCCCAGCGACTCAGACAGGTTCTGGCAGACACAGTACTTGGGGCAGGCATCGACCACGGCAAAAGCCATGCCAAATGCCAGCAGGCCGCCAAGCAGGGTCTCCATGGTCTGGTCACTCAGACCTCGGCGCCTGGAAAGGAGGGACACAAGGTCAGGGTCAGGAGGTAACTTCCTAGTGCCCAGCACTTCCTGCCTCACATTAACCCCTGCCTTGAGGAGCTGCAGAGAATGGCATCTGCTCATGCCAAGTATAATCTCTTCTACTAATCCTTCTAACACAGTTCTACTTTTTTCCCCTTAGCTCTTATCCATCTTCTAACAGACTATTTAATGTATTTATAAATTATGTTTACGAAATATTTCTTATCTCTCCCACTAGAATGTCAGCTCCTGGAGGGCAAGTCCTTTTGTCTGTTTTGTTAATTGCTATATCTCATGCATCTAGCACAGTCCCTGGAACATAATAAGTGCTCAATCTATACTTGTTGGATGGATAGGTAGATGAATAGAAGGCTAAGTGGATGGACTCTGGATAGATGGATGATGGATGGATAGGATGGATGGATGGATGGATGGTGGATAGATGGATGGATGGATAGAAGGAAGAATAATTCTGTACCAGTGGTTCATTTATGATCATTGGATTTGAAAAGTGCGTTATAACTGTACTTTGAAGCAGTTTTACCTTCTTAATTGGTTTAGACTCAGCATGAAATTAAATTGGATCAGCATTCCTTAAGAACAAGAACATGGAGGAGAGAATTGGCCCTGGAGACGCCAGGGTTAGTGAGAAACTGGCTTTTGAATAAATTCTTCACCATGGAGAATCCACATAGTAGATGCATCTTTGGAAATTCAAGGAAGTAAAGGAGGCAGTGGGACATAAACTTCTTCTGAATACTTAGTATGTGCTGGGTTCTCTGCCCAGAATTTCAAATGCATCATCTCATCTGGGCTTCAGGAACACCCTTCATAAGGCAGGACTTACCTGTATATGTAGATGAGGACTTGTCCACGGCCTAATATCGTCTCTCAGGTCTTTACTCAAAAATCACCTTCTTACCCACACCCCACTCAGACTGTGAATTCCCCTCTTCCCTGCTTTGTGCTTTCCCCTTGAAATTTATCATTATCTAACTTACCGTATGTATTTTTCTTATCTGTCTTGTTTATTGTTTGTCTTTTTAAAGTTTATTTTTTTTAATTCATTTTTTGTCACAGTTGACATGTCTTATATTAGTTTCAGGTATACAACATAGTGATTAGACATTTATATACCTTACTAAGTGATCGCCCCGTTAAGTCTAGTACCCATCTGATACCATACACGGTTATTACAATATCATTGACTATATTCCCTATGCTGTACTTCACATCTTATTGTTTGTCTACCTCACTGGCAACAAAGCCCCAAGAGGCTGGGACTTATTTTCACTCATTACTGTACTCTCAAAGTCTAAAACACCCCCTGACACATAGTAGGTGTTTTTGCATGAATGAATATCTAGAAAAGGAAGAAAAAGGACTTTGGCCCAGGTCTTTGTGCTTTTGCATATGACACTTTTCTCACTATTCCATGTTGTACTGTCCATGGCCCTATTTATATAATACTAAAAATTACATCAATCAAGTTGGACTTTTGGAAAATTATGCACTCTGCTTGTGTAGCATCATGCAGACCAGCAACTCTCAAATTGCCTTCTAAGAGTGCTATTTAGAGTTTTGTAAGAAAGGCTTCTAAGGCCAATGAGTTGGGGAAGTGTTGCCTACTCTGGCTGGCTCCTGCAAAAGCTCTATGCGCATTAGCAGGTTCAGAAGGGTTGAGAAATTCTGCTGCAGTAAAGAAACTGGATTAATGTTTAATTCTGCATTGCTCCCTTTTTCTGTCTTGGGTAAATCTACTCTTTTTTCCGAGCAACAACTATTAATATCTTGAGGAAGGAGCACTTCATAGCTCCTAGTTTAAGGAGCACAGCCGCAGACAAAACAACTAGCTAATAAAACAAAGATATGTTGTAAATTTAAAAACCTATATAGTAAATTTAAAAAGCTATTCCAATCAGGTACTATTTTATTGTGAAGATTTGAATTTTATTATGTCTGTTTAAGGGTAAATTCCCACCTGAGAGCCTTCAGGCCTAGAGACTTACCCTGTATTTCATCTGGAGAGAGTATTGTTTCTGAGCAGCACTGTCCAATAGAAATATAATACTACCCATAAATGTAATTTTGAATTTTCTAGTGGCCATATTTTTTTAAAGTAAAAAGGAACAGGTGAAATCAATTTAGATAACATATTTTATGTAAACTACTATAACCAAAAATATGAGTTCAACATGTAATCGATACAAACAAATTTTAATGAGATGTTTAATAATCTTTTATTTGTATTAAGTCTTCAAAATTGGGTGGGTATTTAACACTTAGAGCACAACTCAAGTGCTCACTAGCCATGTGTGGCTATTGACTACGCTATTAGACAATGCTGTTAAAGCAGATGGAGGGTTAAATCCAGCCTACCTCTTGTTTTTCTAAATAAAGTTTTTTTAGAACACGCCCTGCTCACTCATTTGCACATTGTCTATGGCTTTTTTCGGGCAGAGGTGAAGAGTACCAGGGGATACAATGTGGTCAGCAAAGCCTAAAATATTTGCTGTTTTGCCCTTTATAGAAAAAGTGTGCTGACCTCTGTCCTAGGGGATTTTTTTTTTTTTTTTTCCTTTTCATCTTCTTCATTATGGTCACTTCATTAAAAGCCTTTGTCAACATGCCTAATTCCACACAGTTCTGCTCTGGGCTCCCATGAGCAGCCACCCACCCTGCCAGTCCCTGCTCTCGCTAATCTCCTACCTGAGGAGTACCAGCCCACACTGACCCAGACCCCACCAAGCACATTCATCCCAGAGGCGCCTACATGTGGAAGCTTTCCACCTGCCACCTTCTCCATGCCCAGATGTGTTCTGGTCTCTAGGTCCACATTTAGCTGGGGCTTGGTGAAACAATAGGAATCATCTCCACTTGCATTAACCTTCTTATTTTTTAACACAACGATAAGTCTTTGAAAGAGTTGGTCCTGCCCACTACCCCGGTGTATTTCTTTCTACTCTCTATCTCTCTCTTTGCTCTTCATGACTCAGCTACACTCAACCTCTCTCACTTATAAATGCCATGTTTGATCATCCTCCAGGACTTCCTACATGCTCTGGTTTCTTCACAGCTTCTCTCCTACCTCCACTCCTGCCTGGCCAAGCTCCTGTTCTATCTCCGGGCCTCAGTTTAAATACTACCTATTCCAGGAAGCTTCTCCAAAACCTAGAGCTAATCAGGCCTTCTTGCTATTTACCATTTTGCCCCCTGTGCTTGCCCTAAATGTTGATCATCATAGTTTTCATTATAATTCCTTAATTACTTACCTGTCTGCTTTCCTAGGCTATAAACTCCCAAAGGCAGGAAACTTACCTGTCTTATCCACCCATCACTGTATCCTTAGTACCCAGCTCCACATCTGACTCATAGGAAGTGCCAAATAAATATCAATTCAAAAATGAATGAAATACAATGCTGAGCAAAGTGAGTTTCTGGCATTGGCACCGAGGTTCTGAGTTCTGTATCAACACTGTCCAAGGTTCATTTGGCTAATCAGCTGAGAAAACCATTTTTACAGAGTAGCCTGCAGAAGTATCATCTGTCTACCATCAGTTGTGTTTTCCAGCATGGCTCACCATGACAGTAAAGTTAGGGAGGCCATCCATATTTCTCTGACATCTGCATCTCGCCAAGTAGAGGTAGTGGTACACCCTTAGACCCACTGAGGACATGGATAGATGCACCCAAGGATGTCCCTCACTGTTTAAACTGTAAGTGGCTGTGTGTATGAGTGCGTACATGTATGTGTACATATATAGAGGGTGGATAGTCTTCTTCAAGCCTACAGCCTGTGGAAAAAAAATGTCTTCTTTATGTGGTCTCATCAGTAAACACTGCAATGGGAGGCTAAGCAGTGCCTCCCAGCATTTTCACATCATGGCACACATGGGTAATGATAATATTTGTCAAGCATATCTGCTTGTCAGGGCAGAGGCTGTTGATGGTCTGTACTGGATATCTTCCCTCTAGATCTCTCTCCACCCTCCTTGACCCTGTTCTGTGTCATGGGAGACTGCCCAGTATGAGCTGCATTAGCACAATATGGATGGCTTTCCCCATCCTACTGTGTTCTCTGGGCCTTTCCATCCTTGGGTCTGTCACCTGCTCTCTGGTAGACAGCCACAGCAGTGGCAGCAAGCAGGGAAGACTCAGACACGTTGCGATGCACACCCTGCCCAGGGCTCATTGTTTCAAATAGTTTTGTCCCTGTAAATCATGCTAAACAAATCACATTTAAAAAAAAAAAAAGTTTGTTGAGGATTAACAAACGTCTAATGAATTCAAATCTGTGACATAATAGAGCTGGGTAAATATATTTTTAAGTAATCAGCATGGAAGATTACTGACAGAGAAGTGACTATTGAATCTTAATTAAAATTGTATTCTGAGAACTATCACTTAATATATTACTCTCACAACCAAACAAAAAGCAGCTTAAACCTCAAGTTGGAAGGGAGGTGAGTGGACTGGGTCGATACTCATAATTAGTGCGCATTAGGTGAGGTGAGGGAGTTCTTTCTTTTGAGCAGGAAATTGAACACATGCTGGAAGGAGCAGCCTAGGTCCCTGTAAGCATTTCAGATGGTTGAAGGTGGTGGAGAGCAAGGAGAGGTAGAGATGAGGATGAGAATGTTGCTATCAGGAACAAAGAAACAGATGAAAGTGGACAGGAGGGGCCACGGGAGTATTTGTGGGCAAAGCTGAGAGAGGTGCATGGGGATCAGAAGTGAGGCTGTGAAGTGGATGTGGTATCAAATGTCAAAATCAGCCTTCAGAGGAGGAATCCATGCAGAGGAGTCAGAGCTTGTTTGCTCAGAATATCTATGAGCCATGGCTGGGAGGAGGGAAGGGAAGAGTAGGGGGCGTTGCCAGGAAAGGCAGAAACAGAGTAAGGAAGAGAAACACCCTGTATCTGTAGTGCCTGAGAATCGGTGCGTCTCTCTCTCTTTATGTTTACCCAGGATAGGAATGGTGCCTCTTTCCTCCCTTGGTTTCTTCATGTCATCTTCACAACAACTCTGCAAGGTGAGTGCTGCCACTAGTCCATAAAGTGCTCTTGTACAAGTAGGAAGAGATGACTCGCTGGGTGTTTACAGGGCTCCTTAGCTGAATAACATCGTGCAATGAGCAACCTGTCTGACCATACCTTGTGGTCCTGAGTATTTTATCCTCATTTTAACTCTTGGGATGTGAAGTCCCGAGAGGGCAAGGCCTGCCCAAATTCCCCCAACTTTCCAAGAAGAACCACAATTTGAACTGAAGATTGTCTGGCTCCAGGCCATCCTCGGAGTAGAGGAGGCCCCTTTGGAGGCTTCCATGTGCCTGGTGTACAAGAGAAACCTGCTGCCTCCACTACGGCATTGCTTAGTAACCAGTGAAGGCCCAGCTGTTCAACTAAATTTGGGTACTTGTATTTCCTTCTTGGGGATGGGCTTGGAAAGAACGCTGGTTTTCTCAGAAGCAGAGCCTAATTGGTTCAGAAAGACTCACCCATCAGACCCTGATGGTGGTGAGTCACACACACACATGCATGCACAGACATGCAAATTGGCATGCATGTATGACACACACACACATGTGTGCACACACTTAAATATACCAGCAATATATAGAATTGTGGAAACAGGCTGACAGTTTGTAATCAGAGTCAACAGATGGAATTTTATATTTAAAACAAAAGAAAAAAAAGAAAGATGAGGACAGAAAGTGGAAAACAAACGGACATTGTGGCAGAAAAGGAAAATGCCTGTTCCTACAGTTGAGGAGACCAGAGATTTTCCTCCTCCCTCTCCTATCCCCAGCGCCTGGGCCCTGCCTCCCTATTAGAACCACCTCGAGCTGTTCCAGACAGAAGAGGCAACATTTAGCAGATGGCTGGCAAGATATATGTGATATCTCTCCACCCTGATTTCCATTTAAAAGATACCTTAGCAACCAGCCAAGGAGCCACCCACCCCTGGAGCCTGTAAATCAAGTAAGATGCCTGTCTCTGCTTCAGGTAAAAAGAAATGGCCCCTCCAGGGTTCTCTGGGCTGGGAAAGTGTGAATTAATGAGAGAGGGAGGGGTTCGGATCTGCCAGGCAAGCAGCTGCCCGCAGACTTGTCCTTCCAGAGCACTTGCTGCTCCCCATAAATCACACCACTCAAGTGGAGCCTTGGAGGGACTGATTCCTGAACAAAGGGATGGGGAAGGGAAACTCTGATTTCCAGACACTGGCTGACAGAACTGCGTTTCTGGTATAGGAGTTGCCAGGTGGTGGCCCAGCGCCCAGCCCTGTGTGCAGTTCTAGTGTGCGGCTTCCAGCACCTCCACCTTTCATACCCTCAGGAAGAAACAGTCGAGGCACCTTCTAAGGGTAAGAAAAATAAGTTAGCATCAGAGCTAATCTCCCAAATGCCCTCCCTGATGCTGCTCCATATAGGGATCTCTCTAGAACCCTGAGAAGTAGGAGAAGGGACAAGCTCAGTGAGTGTGTGTTGGAGAACGAGATAGCCCCTCACCACAGAGCTCCCAGTCAGACAAGGGAGGCAAAATCTTTGACCTCAGGCAGCTTCTATTTCCAATATTAGAGTCACAGCTTCCAGAGAGAAACAGATAGAGACAGAGACAAAGAGAGACAGAGAAAGAAGAAAAAAGAGCCAAACCCCAAGGGAGCTACTGCCCTCAGAAGGTTTTCGCTTTGCGGTTGCAGAAAGATATCCACACAAGATGGACAAAAATATTCCATGTGTGGTCCCCAAACAAAGCCATAGAGACAAGGGCCACATCCCAAATCCCAAACTTCTTCATAATCTAGCTAAAAAGAATGTCTTAGATAGCACAGGTAACAGCAAAGAAAAAGAGAAATAATGTCTAAAATATCAAAAGGGTAGAATGAAGCCCTCTGGGCTCTGTTTAAACTTCTATTGTGCAAGATAAGCAGTTGTTATCATAAGTAAGTTATTAAGCTTAAGCTCTGAACTTCCGTCTCTGTTCTCAATGACAGCATTATGCTTCCGTGTTACCACGCCCATGATAGCTTTCATTGTGTGGCAATGTAATAATGTTTTCCTGTCTTCTACCCCATTCAATGAACTGTCTGTCATACACTTTGGCCCCTTTGACACCCTGTACGCACTGACTTACATTGTTCCTACCCTTGCCTGGAGCAGGCCAGACATGCTAGAGAAGTAATGCACCAGACAGCAGCCCTTCAACCAATGGTAGTAAGCGGGGTGGAGGATAAATACCTCAGCTTCCTCACCCCTTGGGTGGGATGACTTTGAGGCATGCTCTCTCCAGTCCCCTGGAGGTCCTCAGTGACACTGAACTCCAGTTGCCTTTCACAGCAGTCGCCCGCTCTTAACACATCCTGTATTGGCTGCCTTCCCTTCCCCATGTTCCTTCCCATTCCTCTTCCTGTATGTCCTGCCATCACCAGCCAAATAAGCCACTTACACTCAAACCCTTGTTTCAGGTCCACTTCTGGGGAATCCAGCCCAAGGCACACTTCTTAATTATAACTCTCATTATTTTGGTACCAACTGAGCCTGAGCCACTGTGGAAATGCCAGATACATAAAAATAAAAAATGATGTGAAAACTATGCACATTCTCATCAATGACTAACAAAAACTAGCAACTTAGTGAAGGAAGGAGATCTCATTTTCCACGCTAAGTTCACACACTATCACTAATGACTGGCAATGATAGTCAAATGGGAAATGTCTTCTACTCCATGTATTCACGACTAGGGCAGTGGAGCTCTAGCCCTCTTTTGTCTTGAGACACCTGTGAGCCAGTGTGTGAATGACTGTGCATGAATGAGGGAGGCCCATGTCTGGGTGGGTGTGGAGTGTGAATGCGGAGGTTGGATCGTGAATGGAGAGGTGTATGAGTGAGGAAGCGGGTGTCTGAGAGCGCCTGTGTGAGTGAGGGGGTGTCTCCTGAATGGAGGTGAGTGAGTGAATGGGTGTGTTTGTGTGAATGGAAGGCTGTGTGGGTGAAGGGAGGGCCTGGTGTTACGAATGGGGGCCTGGATGTGAACGAGGCTGCCTGCGACTTGAGGGTGTGTGAGGAAGGGAGCAGGCAAGATTATTTGTTCAGCTTTGATGAAAACAAATACTGTTTTGCTGCCATGCTGTCAACTGCAAACGCATTAATCTCCATGGTTGCCTGTGATCTGTCCCTGCTTAGGGGACACAGACAGCCCACAGGGCTGACAGCTCTCAGCATCAGTTTAGGCCTTGGCCTCCTCCCTGTTCCTGCCTGTCAGCCTCCACTTCAGCCCTCAGGTGTGAGTGTGTGGGGGCTCTGGTTTCACACAGAGATTTTTGCTTTAATTCAGTCATGACTTTCAAGATTCTTTCTCTAAAATCCACCCCCAACCCCTGTCACCATTTCAAGCATCTTTTAGATTCTACCAGCTGAAGCCTCAAGCAAGGATCCAGCTATAGCAACCTGAGTAGATAATTCTCTCCTTACCATGGAGGAAGGATGTAGAGAATGTGGATACACAAGGGTGCATTTCCAGCCACCAGGGCCTTTCTGGGCCTTTCTCCCTTTCCCAAGATCTTCCCCAGCAGATTCATATCCAAAGACCCAGCCCTTGCCATCTTTAATCCTTTCATCCGTTCCTGCTCTAAATCAGAGAGCATCTCCAGCTTCACGGACTCATCAGCACCACCCCACCTCCACTCCAAAAATCCCCAGCCTTTCCCTAACCCCCATACTCAAGTGAGCGACCGCAGAGCTGGCCCTCTCCAAGACTGGACTAATGAAGGGAGCAGTGGGGTGGAAAATTCAAAGCGGCAGATAATCCAAAACTCATTTCCATTTGGCTGGGGAATGTTCACTCTATGATTTACTCTCCTCATTATGTTTGGCTTAGGCTAAAATTAAAATTGGCTTTTCTTCATCAAGCCACCCAGGCTAGAGGATAGGCAATGGCTGGTAGCATTAAAGTTCATTCCAGCTGGAGGACATAATTATGAGTTTACGTCTGAGAAAGATTTCAAACTTCAAGGTTGCTAGACTTAGGGATTAAGTCTCCCTCAGCAGACTGGAGCTCCCTGATGGTAGGGCTGTGTCTAGTCTGTATTCCCCAAGCATCTGCCCATGGTTCTGCCTCTGGGATCTGAGACTGATATTAGCAGTATCCTCCTGCTCCCCTCACAGCCTCTTCTCCTCATTGTACTCTCGAGGGCCCAGGCCGGGTCAAGCTTCTCTGAAGTAACTGTTCAGGGACGGGTCTCAGAGAGGGGCCTCAGCGGGGGCAGTCCCTGATGGAGTATCATTAAGGGTCACTGACCACTCTGAGAAGGACAATGTCTCATTGAACAAATCTGGGGTTATTACCCTGCCCTGTTATTTTCTGCTCAGTATAACATCAAGCTTGGTATGTTTAATCTTGGCCCCTAATAACACTTCTGATTATTAAAACAAAAAATAATTTAGAAAATCACATTAGCCTCTTGATAGGAGTTTATTTGCTTGTTTCAGCTTCCCCGTTTGTGGATGGAGGGGAGGAGCTGCTGCAATGGGGAGCACAGTTATAGGCAATGAATCCTTGGCTGCCCCTCACTGGTTTGGTCTATTCTTGGCCTGGGAACAGAATCCTACCTGTTAACTGACCTAGACTTGCAAAGCAACACACAAAAGCAAGAGGACTTTCAGTGAGGGCTACCCTCATTTTTTATAGCCCCCACAATGTCCTGGGAAAAAGCAACAATAGGAAAAAGGCCTATTTGTGAGGTCCCACCACAGGTTGTCCCACCTCATATGATCCAGCAAAGTGGCCACTAAAGGAGTTAGGAGGGAGGTGGGACACAACTGTCTGGCCCTTTGAAGGTCAAGTGTACTAGGCCACTATGCCATCTCTATCCCCATGCACACACTACAAACACTGTCTCGTAGATTAGGTCTAGCTTCAGCCTCGCAGCTTTCTCCCATTTTGTACAAAGCAAATGCAACGTGGTCCCCTGCCTGCTCCTTCACTGTAATGCGTTCCTCTGTCCTCCCAGTTCTGGGAGGATGGGACAGAGAGACATTATAAGTCAGTATCCTGGGATGAAATGGATGACAAAATGGAAGCGGTACCTGAAGGAAGTTTAGTGAAGCAACAGTTTACAGAGGTGTGTGCAGGGTTAGGAGAGCCTAGGAAGGGTGGTGCAGTACCCAGAGGCTGGCCACAGAGGGTGGCTACTCCCTCTTTCAACCCTAGGCCTACAGGGGCAAAGAAGAAGGGCAGTTTCAGGAACCTAGGCAAGGTTATAGCCATGAAAGAGTTACCTGGTAGGAGTTGTGGCCTTTAATAGATGGGTGGATATAATCCACTGACAAACTTCAGCCTGAGGGGGACCAGCCAAAGGAAAAGGTACCCCTTTCTCATTCTGCCCTCTCACCTCCTGCTGGGGCCTCTCAGAGGCTAAACCCAGGAGGCCAGACGGCAAGGGAGCCTACAAGAAGCTTTCCATACAGGCCAGCCTCCCCAGGCACAGGGCAGGGCAGATAAAGATGGAGAGTTTACTTGGAGGCACAAATGGAAAATAACCCACACACAGAGAGAATGCCTTCTCTCATGTCAACTTTCTCAATGAGTTGTTGAATAATAAAACCACTTGGAAGGATTAAAAGAAGAACAAAAAGCGAAGAAAAAATAAAAGAAAAGGAGGGAAGGAGGAAAAAGGAGGAAGAGGAGAGAGAAATTAATCCACTGGAAACAATAAACCCCACAGACTCAAGGGCAGTAAATATGAATTCAATTTGGTTTTGCCATTTATACAACCCAGCCTTCTTAAGGGCTGACAAGCTGATCGGATAAAAGTCACTGTTGCCACCAGGACAGCACATTTAAATTTTTATTGCAAACACCAGGCTCCATTACCCTGAGATCTGCTCTCTGCATTCCTAATATTGTCTTTCTTCATGTTGGAATGTGAGCATCCTGACTCCCACCTACAGGCTGACACAGCAGGAAGAGAATGATACAGGAGTTCCGTGACTTGGGTCCCTACCCTGGCCATGTCCTGGACCTTAGCAAGCCACCTCTCTTGCTTGTGCCTCAGTTTCCTCATTTGAATTGTGTGTGGGATGGGGAGGGCTCATCTATTCAAGTATACTTCCAGTTCCAGGTTGGTGAGATTTGGGGATCAATGAAGAGTCCATGCTTGACTCAGCAGCAGGGATTCAACCACTCAGTCATGCTTCTGCTGAGCACCTGCTCTATGTGGGCATGCAGGACAAGCAGAACATATGGGCTATCTCCCCTCTTCTCAAGAGGAGCTCACAAACACATACTTGGGTAACTGTAATCCAGCAGAGGAAGGAAGTATCTACTGCATGTCTGGCACTTTACACACATTATCTCATTGAAACAATTTGATAATGCAATACTACATGCCCCTTTTACAGGTGGAGGAATTGAGGTTCATGAAGCATATATAACTTGGTTCAATGACTTAACACAAAAGACATAGCTGGAATCCAAGCCCAGGTATACCCTACCCCATCATGGACAACACTATTCTCAAGGTAGAGAGAAAAGAAAGTGGCAGAATGCTATGGAAATCCTTCAGAAGTCTTCCCTTATAACTAGGGCAATGGGACACTTCTTGGAGGAGGTGGCACTAATTGGGGCCTTGAATTATAGATAGTAGGATTTCAGCAGCTAGGGTTAGTTGTGTTACTGAGGACATTCCAGAAGACTAAAGGTTCAAGGTATATCTAACAAATTTGGGTAATTACAGACACATAATGGAATCTAACAAAGTTGAGTAATTACGAACACATACTGAAATTAGAAACTTTGTAAAGAAAGACACTTCTGAAGTTCTGAGTTTGATAAGCATACTCTTAAGAAGCTTGATTGCAGGCAAGGTGGCTAGCAGTAAGCACATGGACTCAAGTCCAGTCCTCTCATGAGGGACAGGTTCATGGGCACTTGCATCCTGGTTCTACCACTCATTAGCTATGTGCGACCTTGGGCAAGTTGCTTGACCTCTCTCAGTACCTGGGTTTCCTTATCTGTAAAGCTGGATAATCTCAGAGAGTTTTGAAGATTAACCAAGGCACTCCATGTAAAACACTTAAGCAGGACTGGCCATATAGTAAAATCTCAAAACAGTGTCATCCATTATAATTCTTATTCTGTGCAATATCTCTAAATCATCAAAGAGAAGCTTTGGTAAAGAATGGATTTTATTTCAAAGAATATACTTTGAAATAAAAAGCCAAAGTATAAAACAGTATTAAACTCAGCATCCCCAGGAGACCTCTGACACTAGTTTAAGAAATTCTTTTGTCGTAGGTTCCTGGGTAGGTGCTAAAGCAAGTATAGCTGGGACCTGGGAGCAATAATTGAATCTTCCAACCTGGCTACTCTGATCCCAGGGTTAGGCGTTGGGGTAGTTTGGGCATAGGATGACTCTAGGCCCAGGGGAGAGGTGGCCAGAGGCCAGATATGTATATACAAACTGTATATACACATATATATACACACATATATATTATTTATACATACATATATATGTGTGTATATATATATATATATATATATATATATATATATATATATATATATATATATATAAAAATATATATTTGTAGTGAAGGAAGGAGCCTCTGAAGGCAACAGTGTCTCAGACTCATGAAAGTCATAATGAAACCCTGCTCAGGATACTTTCTGGTCACCCTCTATGGAGGCCACAGAAAAAGGGTCCCCCACCCCACCTCTCTGATTACTACAGGGCTTTTTAGTAACTCTTTTTCCAGCCTGTTCCTTATAACCGGTGATCCCACCAGCACAGTTGCTAGGTGCTCTGTTCAATTAGCTTCTGTCACTTAAGTTATGTGTATTTATTGTGCTAAATCATTAGCAGCTATAAATATTTATTGAGCGTCTGCTGTGCTGGGCTCCATACAATGTCTGAATAAGTAGTTCCCTTCTGTCTTCTGGGAGACTACAATCTATTAAAGGTAAGACAGAGAGAGCCAGCACAGAGGGAAGAGGGAGAGGTGTGCAGTTAAGGGGACAGATGACAGAAGTAACATCTGCTCTGCCTCTCTAGGCTCTCTGAGAAGAAAGGGCTGTGTCTCAGCCCTCAGACTGGGGCTCCCTGGTAACAAAGTCCTATATTTCCTCATCATGATAGTAGTTCTTCATGAAAATAACATTTATACTTCCTCTGTGCAAGGGGTAAATAGCCCTCTGACCTCATTAATCTCAAACTAAGCATGGCTCTACCCTGTACCTCAGTTTCCTCCATGTAAATGTGGCTATTAATTAGCTTTAAAGTTGCCATAATTTTATATAATTAATGTTAACTACAGATTCAAGAGTGAGCCTCATTCCTGAAAAAGATACGTGATAGGCAGAAGGAGCTGGCTCAAATGCAAGGAACAACCAGACAATTTTCAGGGAAATATAGAGAAGTTCTTTAGAATAGCAAGAGGCATTGAACAGTAAAGTGATCTTTCCCTTTGATGGTTCTGGTGGAAGGACTGTCTTTCCCTATTTCCTGGCTTCACAACCAACTTCAGCAGGCATTTGTCCCCCATCATTAACACTGTGCTCACCCTTCTCCTCATGGAACCACTTCCACACACCACCTCCTAGCTACCCAGAGCTCTGTATCCCCCTGCTAATTCATGGAGACTTGAGATGCTCATTAGTGTTGCTGGCTCCTGGCCCATCAAAGTCACATGTCAGGAGAGAGGAGCGAAGGCGGGTGACATTTGTTGGTATTTTCAACTCAGTAAAAACAAACAAATTGCATTGGAGTTAAATGTCAAAGGCCCCTGAGCATATTGCAAGGGAGGGAAAGAGGAGCATCTCCCTTAGGGGACAGGCTTCTTTGTGTCCCTGAGTGGATGTGCAGGGGAGATGCAATTGTGTTGGAAGCCTGCAAGAAGCCAAGTGGGCAGTGTTTGTCAACATCCAGCTTCATCCCACTGTGGGCAGACTGGTTATACTTGGGCAGTCCCCAGTGAGTCCACTCATTCATCACCCATCCATTCATCCAGAGAATGTTTACTGAACACTACTAAAGACTGCAATAAGTGTTGAGAGGCAACCAACAAGGAAACAAATATGGCTGCTCCTCACCTCCAGGGAATGGGTCCCCTTTAGGAAAGACAGAAGATGTATAAACATATAATGTAAGAAGAAAATGATCATCATCATTAGAGGTAAAATTTCTTTGGGGTCTAAGACAAAGGAGAGGGAAAGAGGATCAAGGATGAATTTCAAAGTCTTTGCCATGAAGACTGAAAGACGGACAACAATTAATGTGCACAGATGTGGGCTAAAGGTGCCATTTATCTTACAGATAGAATCAAGGCATCTCTACCTACATTACTATGAGCTTTACTATCATCACTCCCTCAAAACAAGACAGAAGGGTACCTAAGTGTGTTAGATATACGTGACATAATCTGTATGGGGAGGGTTTCTGGGGTTTATAAACTTATTGAAATTGTACTGAATTTTGTGTGATCATGCATTTTCTTAGGAAGAATATCGCAGCCTTCATCAGATTCTCTAAGGTGGAGGTGATTTCTCCCAAAGTTAAATGCCTCCTCTAGAAGGTAGAGAGAAGTAAGGCCTGACTGGATCTCCAACCATTACTTGTCTGACTGAATCTACTCCATGAAGACAGGTTGGGGATTTCTAGATGTCACTCTTCCTGCACACTCTAATTCCTGAGACCTGCATTACCTACCTAATATGGATAGAGTAAACCCACCCCAGCTTGAGGGGGTGGGCAAGAGGTAGAGAACTGGGAAGAAAGGCAAGGCAAGCTCTCGCCTGGGGAAGCAGCATCCTGTGATTATATCTGGCCCTGTGGTGATTGAATTATCAGCCTTTTCACTTAATGAATATCTCTCTAGACTGGCCACGAGGCCTGTGTTAGGGATAGCAGACATTTCATTACCAGAATTCAGTGGCACTGTGTTGATCTTGGTTTCTTAACAATTAGGAGAAGGAGTCAGAGTGTCAGATAGTATCCTTGTATGAGCCTCACCGTGTTCAAAACGTGCATGCTGTCTTCCACTTCTTTATCACACGTGGAGCTCTATGTGACCAGGGGAAGCCAGAGGCCCCTTGTAGGAGATCCCAGAGCACATGAGGAAGGCTTTGTTGGGATATGCCCTTGGCTGCAGGGAGATGATGAGGAGACACATCACTGCTCCCTTATAGATTAGGAATGAGAAAGAACTCCACAGGATACTGATGTACAATATTCTAGAAACTTTCACTTCCTCTTGTCACTTCCAAGGGTAGCTCTTCCTATTAAAATGATACTATGGACACTGCAGGTCACTATTAGGATCACCATTATCTTCCCTCTTACACAAGGAAAAACAAAGCCCCAGAAGAAAGGCCGGGGGCATTAGAAGAAGACTCTGAAAGGACTTCCAAAGTGCCCAATCTTATCCCCCCAGTGAAAGTCTTCTGAGAATGAAGGGTGAGGCACAGACCAGACTTGCTGCATAATGTGACAATGCATGTCAGAGTTTCTCTAGGTCAGTCTGCTTAACATTCACAGTATCAGTTGCCTCAAGACCAGAGTCATGGCTGGTCAACATCATACGTAAGCCAACCTCATCTTGGGTTAACCATGCCATTGCTTTTCTCCCATGATACTATTGACACCTTAAGGTAACAATGATCCAGAATTAACTACAGCTGTTAAAACGACAATAGCCAATGGTGTCACCAGCCAGGATTATGTCACTATTGCACTGATGAGTTCTGAGCTCACTAGAGTCTTACCACAGGGCATCCTGATATAAGAAAAAGTGCATTTATGTCTGTGGTATTTGTGGTATTTGCAGCCCTCACTAAATTCTCCATGTCAGAAGGTAAAACTGAGGGACTAAACCCACCTTACTGTTCCATCAGGTCTAGAAAACATTACAGATGAGTGACAGGGTTCTAAGGGAAGTCACACAGACCACAAACGGAAGAGAAATGATTGACTGACAACATTAGAGAGGTTCCCTGAAGCCAACTGTGTGAACAATATGGAATTACCGTTTTTTCCCCAATACTTCCTATGACATGGAAAGGAAAATACACAGAGAGAGGGAGGGAGAGAGAGGATGATGAAGAGGGAGAAAGAGAAAGAGAGAGAAAGGGAAGAAGGAGAGAAAGAGAGAGTGAAAGGGAATGAATAAATGTGAATGAATACATGAAATTTTAGAAACAGACACTCTAGCATTTCACGTCAGCCCCTTAGGGCAAGAGATTTGGTTGTAGCCTGGAGCTATTTATGCAAAATAAGAGTGCCCCCTTGCCAAGTGTAGGAGATGAAACTGTAGGTGATTTATACCTCGTGGAGAATGTGCTATGGCACTGCTCCACTGTGATCACCACTACCAGTGGAAACTCCAGGTCACTCCAGTAGGCAATCAGCACTGCTTCCCTGTGTGTGTCCTATAAGTAACTGTCACTCTGGAAGTGTCACTGATTGAGTCAATAGACTGGAAGAAAAAGGCAAGAGGGCAAAAGGATAGCTGGAAGATGAGTATGTAACAACACTATTGAGGGGGAAGAGGAAACTGGCATTGATATACTCATCTACATCCTAGTATGGGGGCTAGATGAATGATCTCCCAGCTCTTTCTAGCTTTAAGCACCTGAGAGGGAAGCATTACCATAATAAAAATCACCCCACCACACCCATGACCACCACCTTTAGCAAGGCCACTACCATCATAACACCCCCAATAATGGAAACCCCTCCCTACCCTCCACCCAGACATACACAGACACACAACTCTCTTTGAATAGACTTTAATGTCCTGATGTTTTTTCATTCTGGGTTCAAAAACCCTTCTTTTTTCCCAAAGATATTTCTCTGAAGGAAGGACTCAGTGTTTTATAAGTATTTGGGGTTACAGATCCCTCACAGGGCCTTTGATTTGCTGAAGGCACGTTTTGTGATCAGAATGTCACTCATACTGACCATCCTCTACAGCAAACTAATTTTCACATTCTTCCAGTCTTGTCATATCCATAAATGTCTAGCCTGTCCATTGTTCATCAGACCATCAGCTGGTTGCTCATCAATTGCCACCTGGCAAAACACTTCCGTGCAGAAAAGCATGGTCTGGAAAAAGACCCCACACCCCAGGGCATGGGTCTGGCTTCTAGGGTAGCTCCCTAAATAGGCCAATGACACAACCTGGAAGTGCAGGACAGTTAACTCTCAATGGATCCAACTTTGGCCAGTGGAATATAGAAGACAGGAGGAAGCCAGCAGATAGCTTAATCTCTTCTTCCCTCCAAGGTATGGATTCTCCATACAACCTGGTCAGAGGAATTTTGCTTGACTGAGTAGGTGCATCTGATAAATGCCTCCTTGTGACTTTTTGTGGAGTAGTGGCCATCACAATGACCAGTGACACGTCACCACAGAGTGCTTCCCATCCTTTCCTTCCTTTCTCCCCTTTACCTTCATTCTCACTGCCCTGAGACTACACCTCCCAAAGAAGCATCAGCACTTAATCCCTGCCCAGGCTCATTTTTATTAACCTCAGGCTAAAACAGCCACTCTGATGATCACTCGTTTCTAGGCATCTTTACATCTTTCAATTTTAGAGTAGCAGAAGAGACTCAGCCTTTGCTGGACTGGAGCTCAGCTTGGTCTGAGAGAAGAGTTGAAGACCAGAAACAAAAACCTCTTGAACACTGTGATAGAAAGAATTCTAAGATGGCCTTCAAGAGTCCTACTCCTTGTAGAATCCCCTCCCCTTGAATGTGAGGAAGTGGGACATGGGGACTTGTGAATATAATGGGATATCACTACTGTGATTATGTTACATTATATGACAGAAGGGTTTTGCAGATGTTATTAAAGAAGGTTTCTAATCAATTGACTCTTGAGTTAATTAAAAGGGAGATTATCCTTCATGGGCTTGATCTAATCAGGTAATCCTTTAAAAGGGATTCAACCCTTCCTAAAATCAGAGAGATTTCTTCTGCTGGCCTTGAAGAAGCAAACTACCATATTGTGGAGAGGGCCACATAGCAGGAAACAGTTGGCAGCTTCTAGGAGTTAAGAGAGACCCCTAGATAACAACCAATAAGAGAATAGGGGCCTCAGTCCTACGAACCACAAGGAACTGAATTCTGCCAGCAATCTTGAGAGAGCTTGGAACTGGGTGTTTCCCTAGGTGAACCTCTAGACAGGAATGTCTTGTTTTCAGCCATGTGAGCCTGAGCAGAGGATCCACCAAATCAGTAAAGCAATAATCTGTGCTGCTTTAAGCCACAGTGTTTGGTAATTTGTTATGCAGCAATATAAAACTGAGACAGATATCCAGAGGTATAAATTCATTTCAGACTATAGGAGAAGGCAGCTAACTACAGAAAGCCAGAGGAGAAAGACATTGCACTACAGAGAAGTGGATCTAGGAAAGAGAGACTGAGAGAAACTAGACCTAGGTATGCCAATAAGATTAGTTTCCTAATCTGGAAGTAGCCAGACACTGTAGTCATTCTGTTTACTTACAATTGCTGCTATCTCTGTATCCTGTGTTCTCATGTATGGAGTAAAATAACAATGATGACTCTGATGATGATGGTAATGATGATAATGACAATGGTAATGATGAAGATAATGATGTTGATAAAGATGGTGACAATGATACAGTAGTAACCCCTTGGTTTCCATAGTCCTTTATAGTTTAACAAAAGTCGTATATTTGTTGGCATGTTTGATTCTCCAAGAACCCTGGAGAGAATATTTTTATCTTTATTTTACAAATGAAAAAAATGAAAACAGATTATCAAAGCCTCTCCATAGTTACACAGTTATTCAATGGTTGTCCAGGACATAGACCTAAGGCTCATGGCTCCCTCCAAGGAGGGACGGAAAAGAAGATGGAAAAGGAATAGTTGCTCCTTGGGTCAAAGCCACAGGAACAAGCTTTAAAGGCAGCCTTTTGCATACTTATGGTAATTTTGTTACCTGGAGAAAATGGCATTCCAGAATCCTCCTCACCCCATACAAGCTTTTCTTGAACCAGCAACAGGTCAACCAACCATTCAGATCTTCAGTTCTTTGTTTAATGAAGAATTAGGCTGGTCACCATCACTCCCCTCTACCTATCCCATGCTCCCCCCTCTGCACCTCCTCCCTACCACCCTTTCCTTTTTTTCCTCCTCCTCTTCTTCCCTTATTGAAATGTACATGTTCTAATTCCCAGTCTATGCCCACTAAGAATATCATCGCCATATGGAGGTATGAATGAATAATGATGGTTATACATTCCTGTCTCCAAGCCAAGAGAATGTATGCATTTTAAGAGGGTTTTCCCACAGCTATAATCCAAAGGAGGAATCCTAATTATGTGGGGTTGGGGCTTTGAAATATAGGTAAGCTCCCTACTCTGGAAGAAAGCCCAGCATTTCACAAGAAAGTTCTGGGTATGAGATTAGCCTTCCTCTCCCCAAGTGACTATCCTATCAGTCACATATGTAAATATTTGTTATTCCTGGGGACAAGGAGGTGGAGCTTGCCTATTGTCAGCCTAGGGTTACATCAGAAATGAGAAAATTCTTCAAAAAGCTTAAAGTGCCATGATTTGCCATGGAATCTTGAGCAAAACATTTGTGGTAGATATGTCTAATGTTCACTGATATCCAGCTCTCCCCTTTATCCCTTCCAGACAATACTTCTCAGCCTCCTGGCAGGTTTGTGAGCTCTGTGACTACATCTGGCCAATGGGATGTGAGCAGTCGATGTGTGTTATAGTCAGATATGGTTTTCTAGTCTCTCTTTTATCCTGCCATGAGGACCAAGGATGCTGAATTTTTCCCGATGGTGAAGCTATAGAGCCATGGACCTTTGAGGACCACATGGAGGACAGTTGCTCTGAAGAGTTACCGAGGCCCCTAGTGGATTCTGTATGGATGAGAAGTATTCTTTTGTTGTGTTGAGGTACTGAGATTAGAGGCTGCTTGTTACTAAAGTATAACTAGCTTATTTTCACAAATACATTATTTAATTTCACGGAGCCTGTCCTCTCTTTTATAACATGTGGAGAAAACCTGCCAGCCTTCATTCTAAGGTGGATCTTTATGCTCAACTTCTCTAATTCCAAAATATTGGAAAGCAGATGTTCCAGCAACATAGCTCCAACCATGCAGTGGAGCACAATGCCCTAGGGGAGTGTAGGGCCTCAAGATAGAGGAAACCTAGGTCTGAATGACTGTCAATCACAGCTACCCCACCAGTCTGAACCAGCTGGCCTGCTACGTAAGAGTAAAATACACTTCTATCTTATTTAAGCAACTCTCTTTTGGGACTCTTTGTTACAGAAATTTCACCTTTATCCTAACTGATACTCTGGATAAAAAAGATGCTGCCACAAATGTTTTAGTTTATTTCACATATGCTTCCCAAGAATCTAAATAACCAACTGCAATGAAAGCAATCTTTCTTGTGAGCCTGACTAAAGATCTCTGCTTTCCCTAAGAAGGAAAACCAGATCCCTCTCCTGAGCAGGCTGGCTAGGGGGACCGAAAGATCTAGTGATCTGTTGCCCCCACCATCTGACATTCCCCACTTTCCCCAATAATCCAAAGAAATGTTCTTTCTACCTTGGCCACCACATTCTCAACAAAGTGAACAGTCTATGATGGGGCTTTCATAGAAGTAAAGTCTTATACCAGAGGAGCTGCCATTGAAGGAGATGATAGGTTCCTTTGGTCTCCCTGCCCAGGGGTTGATGGACTAGAGTAAGGGGACTGTGTGTGATGTATAACTCCCTTGTAAATTGCAGTTAAACTGTAAACAATCTTTTTATATAAAAAGAGGTATTTCAAGTACCGATACAAACATGTACCCTTTGCTATGAACTTCTCTTTACACACACCTCACCCTTTCCTGCTTCCTAATGGCCTTCATCTCATTTCTGCAGGTCCTTTCTTATTAGTCTTTCAGGGCCTAGAACAAACATCACCTCTTCACTTGAAAAACCTGTATGTCCCCCACAATCAGATCAATTGCTCCCTTCTCCAAACAGCTAAGGCATTTTTATCTGTGCTTCTTTAGGGACACTTGATACTTTGGACCTGTAGATGGGTTAGTGAAGATGCATAATAAAGGCTGTGGAGTGGCTGGAGAGAAGGCATTTTAATGACCACATCGAACATTCTGCTAAGGAACTCAGATACATGATCTCACTTGATTATTATGTCAACTCTATGAGTCAGGTACTTTATTACCTCTGCTTTAATGATGAGGAAACTGTAGCACAAAGAAAGTAAGTAACTCATGGTCACCCAGCGAACGACTGGCAGAGAAGAGATTCCAACCCAGAAAGCTGGTTGTTATAATCACTGCACAACATTGCCTTCATTCATGAGAGGGACATGCAGGTGCTCAAGAAGCTGGGCACATGGGAAATGTCCATGCCAGAGAAGGCAGCCACAAGCAGGAGCAAGCAGCAGTTCCGAAGCACCTGTGTGAGCTCCTGTGTGGAGTTTCATCACAGGGCCTCCCTTGCTTATAGTTCTACCAACAGCAGGCTTGAGCTTTGAGTTACTCAGCTGAGACAGGAAAACAATTCTGTCAATTAAGTCAAACATCTGGTCAATGTACCGAAAAATCAGTCACCAGGGGGCTGGTCACAGACCCAAGGCTCCTAGTTGGTAGATTCTTCCCCAGACCCCAAATGATGGACGAGATAGTGCCCTAATTCCCAGACCTTAATTTGCATGCTCCCCTCTGATTGGTTGGTGAGACTCACCTAATACAGCTCTAAGGACCTCCTGTGAGCAAAGGAGAGGCAAACCCTGTGAGCTCTAAAATGTGTTAGAATAGAGAGTCAATTCAGCCCACATCCAAATAGCGCATTCCCAAGCTGGGTGGTAAACTCTGTGCTGCCTCCTGTAGAAATGCAAATTGCCATAATAAATGCCGATTATCCCAATTACCTCTAATTGTCTGGCTTATGTAGCAAGAGCATTACCATAGAAAAGGCCGATAAGAGAGGGTGTATATGGAAGAATACCCTATCCAGGGAGTTGGGTGACAAATGAAGTAGGTGAGCATGCCCTGGAAGCCCCCTTTGTGGCCCCTGAGACAAGGGGGCTTCGTAGTCTCCCAGATGCTTGGAGACAGCGCTGATGCCGTGACATCTTTATGCAATGGTCATTAAATGCTATTTTAAAAATTGGCCATGTTCTGGAGAGATAAGGGCAGAGAATATGTGCCACCTTCCTTCTAGCCAGCTGGGTCTGTGGAACAGCTAGGGAAGGAGGGAGGCTATTGGCTGGAACGACATTACTTCCATCATTGTAATGTAACATTTGATTCATCCATTTATTTAATCAACCAGCCAGGCATTCCGGAAGCATACACTATATACCAAGCATCTGGAAACACAGAATTTTAGGGCCAAAAATGATGTTAGAATGATACACACTATAGTACAACTGCACCGGGTGATTTTATTCTTTCCTGTAGCAAGTAATTTGTCGAGCTTCTACCACATGCCAGACACTGTTCCAGGCCCTGGGAATTCAACAGTAAATAAACAAGACAAAAAAAAAAAAAATCTCTGCCTTCACAGAGCCTACATAATAGTTTAAGGAGACAGACAACAAATGAGGTAAACAAATGAATAGCATAATAGAAGGTGGTAAGTGCTGAGGAGAAAAATAAAGCGGGAGAGGGCATGAAGATTATTGACTGGTTACCAGGCTTGGGGTTGAAAATTAATATAATTCCAGTGACATGGTAGCATACAACACACAACCTTAACCTGTAGTAGCAACAATAGATAGTCCCTGTCTCTAAAAAACACATTCTTTTAGTCAATACTTGAATAAACTAGACAAATTTGATGTAAGACAGAAAAAATATGGTCACCAGTTATCTACAAGTGTGTTAGCTAAGGTCTTGTGGGTATGTCGGCTTATTTTTTATTAGCTAAGGTAAGATTACAAGTCTTGCTAGGACCTCTTAATTCTGTTATAGTATTGATTAAGGCTGAGCAAATGCAAAACATGTAATTTGCACACACCCTTGTGAAATTAAAATGTTTCCGTTCACTGATAGAGCAATAAAGAACTAAGGGCATCTCAGCTAAAACCAAGAAGTGATTTCGTTTGCTAAGGAAGAGAAGAACAGGGCCTAAGCAAGGAATCTTGGATGATTGCCCTGTGTTGGATTCTTAACCTTGTCTTGATCCAAGGACAAAAGCACAGGAGGGCTCAGACTGATGGAGAGGAACTCCAAGAGGGCTGCTGGCGGAGAGTGTGGATTATAAAAGAAGCTTTAGAAGTCCCTCCATACTCTCTTTCAGGATTCCAGGTATAACATCTGGGCTTTGGCTGAAGATGTCTCCTCCAGAAATATGTCGACTTCATTTCAGGACATCCTGCAGTTTTCCTGAATACTTGGTTCACAGCCTCCCTCTTCTAATCCCTCTCTGTCTGGTAGAAGCTCTGTCATTACCTTATTCTTCTCCCTCTTCCTTCTCATGTTTTTTAGCTGACATCGAGACATCTCATAGTCCTTGTAAAGTAATTCTGACTAATCAATGGGACCACAATGAACACCACCACAGTGGTACCTCACAAGTGACAGTACTTCACAATTTAAAACATTTTTGTGCCGTTATTTCATTGAATCCTCACAAGGATCTTACATTTCTGTTTATGGATAAGGGTACCAAGGCTCCAAGGAGGTGCCCAAAGTAACAAAGAGCAAAAAGCAGATGAGTCTGGCTACAATGCACACGTCCACCATTATCTCATCATGACCAGTTATCTCCAGGGTTCGCTGTGCCTATTTTTTGTAGTAACAGAATTGCAAATGAGCATATGGCTTCCAGAAAGAAGACAAGATTTTCCAGCCTCTTTTGCAACTAGGTTTGGCCATGACTCTAAATCTAGTCAATGAGGTGTAAATGGCTGAGGTAAGGGCAACTTCTGGAAAATGTCCTTACAGGAAATGTTAAGCTCTTCTGTTTTTTCTTTCCTACTGACTGGAATGTGGATGTGATAGCTGAAGTTACATTGGCCATATTGGTCCATGAGGTGAGTTTGGGAATGGAGGCCATACCCAGAAGGGCAGCAAGGTAGAAGAAGCCCAGACTGCCTAGCTGGGCTTTTATGTAAGATAAAAATAAACTCTTTATTGTTCAATTTGGATTTTTTATCAGAGTCATACTTTGCCCTAAATAATATAATAGTATTTTATTAACAAACAGAGCTGGCCTTAGAATCCAGGCAGGTGACTTTCTATCTCTGCAACCAGAATACTAATTCAGATGCTCTTCTCTCCCCTGGACTACTGCAATAGCTCCTCCTTAATCTCCCCTGCTTCTAGTCTCACTATTTGAGGGGGACTTTTCAAGTATGTTAATCTGGCTACAACTCTTCCTGGTTCAAAATCTTTAATAGCTTCCCATTTGCTTCAAGATGGTCTTCGAACTTCTTCCTGTGGGCACTAGTGCCCCAAGACCATGCCCTAGCCTAGCTCTCCAGAAGAATCCCTACCCTTCCCTGCCCAGTGTTTTAAGCTAGGTTACTTCACTCCATGATCCTGTGTGCATCACATTATTTCCTGCCCAGGTGTGTTTGCTCATGCCATCTCTTCTGCCTGGAACAATGAGGTCTGGCCAACTCTGAAATGTCCTTTAGTGTTCATTTAGGCTTTAGCCCTGCAAGATGCCTTTTCTGATCTACCCCTTATCTCCACTCCAAACTGTGTAAATTCCCAGCTCATGTCTTTATCACTACACTTACTTACACTGCATTATAATTATCTTCTATGTGTCTGTCCCCTCCACTAGACTGTGAAATCCTTCAGAGCAAGGCCTGGCATCTATTTCATCATTCTCTCACCAGAACCCAGTAAAGATCCCACAAACCAGACATTCACATTTTTGATGAATAACTAGATTAATTAATTTTATCGGACTCTATTGAGTGACCCATAAAACCTCAGTGCTCACCATTCCCATTGTGAAAATTACTAAACAAAAACCTCATTTAAAATGGAGTCAGGAGGCTAGAAGAGAGAATTCTCACATATGTGTCACTTAGCACTCACTATTGACCCCAGCAGAAAAAGTACCCTGCATCTCTGACAAGAAGTTATACTACTTTACTATGTCAGCAGCAGGAAGAAAAGACTTCCCTTTGCCCAGTAACAGCTCAGCCAATGGGAGACTGCCATAAGTCAGCCAATGAAAAGTCACTATACTTTGAACTTTCAGTTCCCTCCAATGGATTCTTCCTTTACAACAGCCCCTCCCAAGCCCATAAAAGAGCGGTCCTCTCCTTTGTTTCACTGGACTTGCTTATGGTTTGCCATGAGGCTGCATACCCCAAATTGCAACTCTTTGTTGTTCCTGAATAAACCTGTTTTGCTGGAGAAGTATCTTGCTTTTGTTTAAGGTCGATGCCATACATACTCATGGCTTCCTACTCTAAGAGTCTGCAACTCTGCCTGAAGGCTTTCTCTGGCCACAAAAGCTCACTGGGCAAGGGTGGACAGACCAGAAATGCTAAGAAATTACCTTCCCCTGCAACCAATCTTGGATGAGAGCTGATGGGTAAATGTTCCAGCTTTCTCAGCCTTTCAGTAGGACAATTCTGAGGTATGATCTA
Organism: Pteropus medius; assembly: GCF_902729225.1. Lineage (NCBI taxonomy): Eukaryota > Metazoa > Chordata > Mammalia > Chiroptera > Pteropodidae > Pteropus > Pteropus medius. Next base: position 17,510,424 of record NW_024354503.1, on the reverse strand, counting down.
AACAATTCTCTTTGGTAGGTGGAATAATAGTTCCTCAAAGATGTCCACATGCTAATCTCCCATGAATATCATGGCAAATGGCATGATCACATGGCAAAGGAAATATCAGGTCACATGGCAAAGGAAAATTCAGATTGCAAATCTAATTAAAGTTGCTAATCAGCTGACCTTAAAATAGAGATTATCCTGGATTATTTTGGTGAGCCCAATGTAATCAGAAGGGTTTTTAGATGTGGAACAGAGAGGCAGAAGAGGATGTCACAGTGATACTAGGTGAAAAGAATTGGACCTGCTGTGGCTGGCTTTGAAGGAAGAGGTCATAAATCAATGAATGTAGGCAGCCGCTAGAAGCTGGAAACAGCAAGGAAGTGGATTCTGCCCTAGAGCTTCCAGAAAGGCACTGCTAATACCTTGATTTTAGCTCCGCGAGACCATTTTGGACTTCTGACCTACATAACTGTAAGATAATAAATTTGTTGGTTCAAGCCATTAAGTTTGTGGTAATTTGTTATAGTAGCAATAGGAAACTAATACACACTCCTGGAGGTCTCCAGTAGGAATGAGTCCCAGTCGTTCAAAATAGTAATTTGTTCATTAACGGGCCTCATGTTGGCTTCCCGCACTTCCTGTTCTTATTCCCCTACTTTTCTACCAATGGCTCTTGAGATGACTCCCAAATAAACTACTTCCCCTCATCTTTGCCTTGATTTGCTTCTGGGACAACCCAACATAAGACTTAGTAGGACACACTTAGTTGGAGATAGTAGAGAGATGTTTGACCTAAAACACCATGATCTCCTGACCCACCTAGGATTTCACCCAGATTTGATACCTGACATCTTCAGGATATTTGGGACAATTAAGTTCCCAAGATAATCAAATTCATAGGAATTGAGAAACTCAAAGGATATTCCCCAGTTACCACAGGTGAGGGGAAGCCCAGCAGTGATGCAAAGGGAGAGGTAGGAAGTATGGGATGGAACAGAGGGGAGGGAGGACAGGTGGAGCAGCAGTGGTCTCACCCAGAGTGGCAGCAACCTCCAGCCTGGCCCCCGCTTCCCACAGAAAGTTACTCATGGGAAATAGGGAGAGCTTTAACTTGGAAAAGAAAAGGTTAGGGGAGGACAGTAGCTGGGAGAACAGGGTAGTGGCGGTGGTAAAAGGCAACACTCTTCAGGCCCTACGGTCTATCAGGAGGTCTTACTGAGAGCATGGAAAGAAAGAGAAATTGGTGCAGCCAGAGGACAAGGCAGACTTCAGGCTGTTAACTAGGGACTTTCTCTCTCTTTAGCCACCAAGCACTTCTTTTGGGTGTGGGATAGTGGGATGTTCTCTGCAGAGGATCCAAGAGCTATAATAAATAGGATGACCTTTATAGGCCCATTCAGATCTAAAGTTTGGAGATTTTATAACCAGAGCACCCCAGGGAGATGGCAGCAGGGCCAAATAAAGGGAAAATCAGAACCTATAAATACACTAAGCAAAGATCTTCCCAGTGTAGTCAGGTGTTTTTCTGCAATTAAGACCTCCTCTAGGGTAGGACCATGATGGGGGAAACAGAGCTCTTCTCTAGGGAGCCCCAGTTTAAGGGAAGAGTCTCAGGCTTGTTTTTAGGGAACCTCTGATATAAGCGGGAGCAGGCTACCACCTGAAAGACACCCACTGGCCACACATCCACTAAAACCTTATATGAGTAGTGTCTCCACCCTGAGGTGATATGGACACAAAGGAGAGGACCCCACTCAAGAATCTATGAGAATCATTCCCTCTAGAAAGTAAAGCCACAGGTGTTGGGCTGGACATAGCATGAGATTGACAGAGAGCACATACTCTGACACACCTCTGCTTCTCCTTCCTTACTCATATCACCCCAAGCAATCTACTTCTCTATCGACCGTAATTTTCTCATCTGCAAAATGAAAATATGTGTTGTACTTATCTCAGTATTTGGAAATTTGAATGAGATGATGATGACAATAATGGTGATGATGATGATGGTGATGGTGATGATGATGATGGTGGTGATGGTGTGTGTGGGTACATGTAGTCCAAAAATGAGGCCTTCTCCCTCTCTCATCTGCCCCCTTCCTAGGTCCCTGATGCTTTTCTTTGATATCACTGGTAAGCTGAGGGGAAGAGGTCCTGTCCCATTCATGAGCAGGACCAACTGCCTATGTCCCCAGAGGCCAGATGTAGCCTGCAGACATTGTGCCAGGCTCTGAGCTAGAACCAAAGTCTAGATTAGAGGATATGACATCCCCCTTGCAATTAGGCCATGCTCACATCTCAGCTGCTCAGAACTGGAGACACAGTGTCTGGGGGACACGGTAAATGACTTCTGGCAAAGTCCAGAGCAATGCAACAAGAATTTTGCAGGTCAGTTATCTCCAGATTAAATGAGAAGAAAAGAATATAAGGATGTCTGAGAGAGGATGAGCATTGATCAATGACATCTCAAGGACAGGTGGTAGCTGGCTCCTCTCCCTGGAAGCACACAGGGAAAAGTATGCCCTCTCTGTGCAATGGTAAAGAGACTGCACTGACCAAGGGAGGTTCTGATGGGAGAAAAACCATCCCATCTTCGTGGATTTCCCAGTCTGATTCCCTAGTCATAGGAGGGAAATAGCTTCTGATTTGAGGCTGAGAGACACCTGAACCTCAGATTGCCCCAGTCTAAAAGGGATGTCAGACCTGATATCTGCTCCCTCTTATAATGACAGAAAAGACCTAGTCTTTGCCACAGGCAGCACCCAATCTAACGAGGGTAGACAGCCTCTGCTTCAGGAATCTCCAAATCTGAAATGCGACACTCAGTCCCTAATCTTAGATCCCTAAACTCTGGCCTCAGGGAACCCCTACTGAAAGGAGATAAAGTACACTTACAGGGTATCTGTCACAAGCCAGTGCAATATGTCACAAGTGGAGAAGCATATACTATGCTCATTAAGTAATGAGTCGCCTAAATCAGACATAGAGTGAGAGTCACTTTGCAAACCCTTCCACTCATCCAACCATAAAACTTGCTCATGACTTTTTCAGTGGACCACATGTGTTATTAAACTAGAATGAGAGGTTTCCTGTCTATTCCAAAAGCTCAACTGTCATTAAACTCGAATGAGAGGATTCCTGTCTATTCCAAAAGCTCAACTGTCATTAATTCCGAGGATTCAGAGATGAACCTCTTTGAATCTGGCCTCTGCCTTCCAGAAATTCCCAGTCCAGCGTCAGAAACAGATAGGTGAACAAGTCCTCCCACCACTGCCCTTCCTCCCTTCCCCCACACACCGGAGGTCCTGTAATGCCCTCTTTATATCTTCCATCCTTACCGGCTAAAGGGCTTGCCTTGGCCATTCTTGCAATCTGTGCCCGGTACAGAGTCCAGCCCCAAAGTGGGTGCTCAAAAATTATTTGCTGTATTTAAAACACAGTGAGGCAGGGATCAGTACACTATTTTTTATACCTTTCTGTATGCCTAAAACATTCATAATTTAAGGAAAAAAAAAACCATGGTGAGAAAGGCATGTACTAAAACCCCATAGAAAAGAAAGCAAAGGAATACAGCCAAGGTTCAAGGTAATGGGGGATTCAGATTGGGAGGTGGCAGGTAGGGGTATAGGATGAGATGAAACTGGGCTCCGATGTAGATTATGGTCAAGCTGTTTTTTGGATGGGGAATTTTTACTTACTGATTCTATTAGTAAAGAAAACTAACTAAATATCCAAATAAAAAATGGGTTATATAAGACCAATGAAATGTGATAATAAATCAGGCCTGGGTACTGGAAGTCCAAAGAGAAAAAAATTATCGCAAAAATAATACTAATGAAGGAGTGGACAAAGTGCTGAGGAACAAAGAGAGGGCTTATCTGTGCCTATGGCAGGGCTTGGCGGGTAGGGGGCATGGGGACATAGCACAGGAAAGCTACACTACCTTGCTCCCTTTCCATCTCTACTCCTTACTCTCATCCTCTCAGGTTAAGCTCTCCTCCTCTCTAGTTTCATCTGAAAAATGAAAATAATGTGGGCTTACCTTTCTTCCTGGCCAATTTTGAAGTGCACTGAGGTGACATGTGCAGGGGAAATTGAGGAGGGACAGGAGCTTACCTGAGATAACCATCGTGTGGACTGAATGGTGCCCCAGCCTCCTAAATTAAGTCTATCTCCTAAACTGCCAAACCTGCGAATATGGCTTTATTTGGAAAAAGGGTCTTTAAAGAGGTAATTTAATTAAGGCGATAAATTCACCTTGGATTATGCAGATGGGCCCAAAATACAGTGACAAGTGTCCACATAAGAGACAGAATAGGAAAGGATACAAAGACATGGAGAAGAAGGCCAGGTGAAGACAGAAGCAGACATTGGAGTCACACATCCAGGAACCAAGGAACACCTGGAGCCACCAGCAGCTGGAGGGGGCAGGAAGTATTCTCCCCCAGAACCTTTGGAGGAAGCATCACACCAGCACCTTGATTTCAGACTCCTGGCCTCCAGAACTGTGAGAGAACAATTTCTATTGTTTTAAGCCACCCAGTTTGAGGTAATTTGTTACAGCAGCCCCAGGAAACAAATAAAACCTTCATCTTTGGTGTTCCTGCTATTTACTCTCCAGGAGTCCACCTCTTCTCCAATCCCCCCTCTGCTTTGCTCTGATGCCTGGGGGGCTGGGCCCTAGTGACTGCATTTCTCAGACTCCCTTTCTCTCTTGGGGTTGGTCACTGGATGGCACCCACAGGAGACTGGAGACTGGCGGAGAGCAAGATCAGGGTGTTTCTCCCACCACCCTGCCATGGCGCCTGCTTCACGGCGATTCTGGCAGCGTTTGCTTCCTATGGTTACAGCCTCTCTCGCTGGCTGCAGCTCTTAGTGGTATTTCTGCTCCCCGCAACCCTGGCTCTGCCCTGCCAGCCCCAGGTCTGGTGACCGCTTCCTGCCTTATAGTGCCCCTGTTAGATTCCCGTCCCCTGTCTACACCCCTGTAAAGAGTCCCTTCACTCATCTCTTTAGTTAACATGGGAGTTAGTCATCCACTTGCAGCTGGGTCCCTGCCAGCCACAGTGTCCACTTGCCTTACAGACTGGTCACCCCAGAGGCAGACTCTTCTGTTTGTATTTTTACCAGTCATAGCCTCACAGCTGTCAGAGTTTTCTTTCTAGACAATCAAATTAGATGATCATGGGCTCCCTGGTACCTGAAGCATGTGTCTGGGCCTCAGTTTCTTCAACTGTCACCCATCCTCTCATCTCTGCAGAACTCCACCTAGGATTTCCCTGCTCCAGCCACTTGGTCCCCTGAGGCATGTAGGCCCAGGAAAGGGGAAATCATAGGCGTGGGTGTGCATCTAAGGAAACATGCCCTTCCTCTCCCACCTCCCCTTGCAATAGACACCAACAGTGAAATGGTACCAAGAGTTTTTGATTTAATGAACAATTTAAGAGGGCATTTTCTGTCTGCTTCCAGACAAATTCCCTGCAGGAGGGAGAGAGAGGGAGAAATTCAGAAGGCTGAGCAGCCAGCAGCTCTTGGCCTGTGGTGACCTCCTAACCCCCACCCCATCCCAACACCTCCAGTCTCGGCCCCTGCATCCTCCTCTTGCCTTGGACACTTACTTTCACTGTTCAGCTCTGACATGTGCAACTGTCAGGCCTGGTGCCCACCTCCAGGGAGCACTAGGGGTGGGGGTAGAACATGAGAGGCAAGGGACAGGGTGGGTGTGGGGCTGCACCTCAGATACCACCTGGAGTGTCAGAGCTGGTGATAATGTCAGAGCTACCCCAGCCAACTCTCACCCTACAGATGAGGCTGAGGACCAGGGATAGGGTAGACTTCTCAGTGACTCTAGAACTGGAGCCAAGGCAAGAGGGTACCGGGTGACAAGTTTGGGTCTCCACATCCAAATGACTTTTCCAAAAATTCAGACTGTCGGAAGATGAGTCTGGCCTCTTGGAAAAGTAATGAGCATCCCGTCATTGCATGTATTTAAATGAAGGCTGCGCTGTCGTGATTCGGGAATGCTGTTATGGGGAGCTCTGTAAAGGATGCAATACTCTGACTGCTAAAATCTCTCCCTAATACACTCAAACTAGCCTATGAGAGGTGATGTGGTGTGGAGTCAAAAGGCCAGACTCTGGAGGCAGCTGGCCTGGGTTTAAGTCCCTGTTTTGTAATTGCCTTGGCCTGGGGCAACTCACTGAAGCCCCCTGCTGTAAAATGGGGATGAATATAACAGCACCCCCTCAAAAGGCTGTTGTTTCATTTTCTATGACATTAAGAGAGGTGCCCTGGACTAGGTGGCTTGTCACACACCTACAGCCAGAATATACTTGTCCTTAGGAAAGAGGTGAACAGGAGACCTCGTCCTTGTAAGACGAGGCCCACAAGTGGGTGCCCAAGTACCCAACGGAGGTGATGCCCACCTATTCACACTTATTTAGTTATTCTTATGTCCCCAAGTATCCCACATGCTGGTAGGCATGGTCACAGGGACCTAACCACTTGCACAAATGGATGCCCAGCCTACATACGGGTTCAAAGATAAACGTGTGTGTGTGTGTGTGTGTGTGCGCGCGCGCGCGCACTAGCATGTGCATGTGTGTGTACACACACAGAGGGTAAAGACAACCAAGATAAAAACACTTGAATCTTCCCCACCTCTCCCCTGCCCCTTCCCTGTCTGCTACCCAACTTCCCTCTGCCCTCCCCCCAGCCTCTTCAATTTCTCTTGTTTCTTTCCTTCCCTAGGGCTGGATGGTTGTCTCCAGGTCAAAACAACTGGTGGATTCCACAAATTCAGGGATCTACCAGGTAGGTTTTGTGAAAACCAGGAATCTAAAGATTTATTCTTGCAATGGGAGAAGAACCCCTTTGCCTGCCTGAACTTTTCACTTTTCCACCTGCTGAGTTGGAACCTGAAGACCCAGAACTGTTGGCCACAGCAGTGACTCAGCAGAAGTAGAAGGACTTGAGGGCACATGAAGCAGGGATCCACTGTGGTCATTTTTAGTCGGATGAGGATTCCTGGGTGTCCTGTTAAAATGACCTTTGGAAAAGACTTGTGGAGTACTACTTTGTTCCCCACACAGCTTCTAGATGTACCCGCTCCTCTGGAAGCCTGCCAGCATTCATGCGCTTTCCTCCTCCCGATGCAGGCATTGTTACAAGTCACTGAAGACACTGCATCCTGCGGTTCCAAGGAGATCCTGTGGGGAGCCCTGGTTGTGTTATGACTCTGAGCATCATTTGACACAAGGATATTACTTTTTCCCCCTCAGCTTCCACACTTCCTGTGGCTGCCCCTCCCTCACTTCACGTACCCTTGTAGGCTGACAGGAAAAATCATGTCATTCCCCAAACCTCATTTTCATTGACTTTCAACTTCTCATGACTGCAATTCTCCTTGGCCTGGAATCTCCTGTCTCTTCCCACCCTGGCGTTCACACCCTTCATTCACTCTGGGCTGCATCCTCCAGCTTATCTTTAAGCAGCTGTTTCTCAGGCTGTCACAGAAACGAGTCTCAGTGGGTGAGATGCAGTGACAGAAGTCCGCTCTGTGCCACCAGAGGACACACAACACACACCTGACCCATCCCTGCCCCTCCGAGTCTGAATCCCCCACTTCTTCTCAAGGCAACTCACATCTTATCTTCCCAGTCCCAGGCCTCTGTGTCCCCTCCTCTACCTTCTTTCTCCTCAAGAAAAGTGACCTCCTGGACCCCAGCTCCAGGGCTCCACTCTACTGGGTGGTGGCCAGGACTGAGGGTTATAAACTGACACGCAACCCCCAGCTGCTGCCCCTTGGCGAGGAGACCGGTTAAGCATCTCAGGTAACATCATGCTTCCTCTCAGCTTAAATGTCAAGTCTTTGGAAAGCTCTTAAAAAGGAGACAGTGTGTGTCAGACTAGAAAGTGCCTCTGCTTCAAAGTCAGAAAAACCTGGGTGTAAACTCCAGCCCAGCCATCTGCTATCTGTGTTAGAAAAGTGACATATCCCACCTGGTCCTCCATTTCCTCACCCGAACCTTGGAAATCATAACGGCCAACACTCGCAGAGTGCCAGGCATGGTTCCAAGGCATCATAGATACTAATTCATTTCATCCTTAAGACAACCTAGAAGGTGATGAGGAAACTGAGGCACTAAGTGGTTAAATCACCTGCCCAGGAATATGGAACTAGAAAGTGGCTGTCTGGATCTGCTGTGCCCCGAATCACTATCACGCTCTGCCTCTCACACATCACCTTCGAGTTCACTGGGATGCAAACACCTAGCTATTCCCTGGCACACAGCAGGCACTCAATAAATACAAGATGGTCTCATCATTGTTGGTAATTTAGACATGGGGTCTCCAGGTGGGACGATAGGTGAAGGGAGGGAAAGTCTCAAACTGGAAAAGGGAGAGCTGGGCACTTGCAGGTAAGTCATAACTCTTCTGCATTTGTTTCCTTGGGCTGCCATACCAAATGGCCATAAACTAAGTGGCTTAAAACAATAGAAATATATTCTTGCATAGTCTTGGAGGCCAGAAGCCTGAAATCAAGGTGTAGGCAGTGCCAGCCTCCCTCTGAAGGCTCTAGGGAAGAATCCTTCCATGCCTTTTCCAAATTCTAGTGCCTCCTCAAAATCCTTCGTATTCCTTAGCTTGTGGCTGCATCACCCCAATCTCTGCCTCTGTCTTCACATGGCTGTCTTCTCTGTGCCTCTTTGCATCATGTGAAGTGTGAAGAAATGATGCCCTTTTTGTATCTTATGAGGACACCCATTTTGGGATTAGGGCCAAGCTTAACCCTAGATGGTTTCCTCTCGAGATCCTTTATTCCAAATAAGGTCACATTCTGAGGTTCTAGATGGACTTGGCTTTTAGGGGATGCTATTCAACCCACTACATACTCTGCATACTCTTTTGGCCCCAGTTTCTGCCTCTTAAAAAGAAAGGACGGTGCTAAGGGACCCTGTGTTCTTCTGGGTCTTTGAGGAAGATGAGTGTTGCACCATGTCAGTCACCCTGAGGCAGGATGGCCAGTAGTGGAGACAGTCCCAGCTGCCCTCTCACTCTCATGGTTTCTGGAGACTGGAAGTTCAGGAGGAAACTGCCACGTGCACCCCACACATGGAAGAGGAGTTGCAGAGGTCAGCGTGGGCCCCAGAATGAGTGGAAGCCTACGTCTGGGCTGGACTGGCCTGGGCTGGGGACGCCAGTACCAGTGCTGACACTGCGAGCCAGCCTTTGACTGATTACTGCAGCTGTACTGCTCAAAGATGACAGCAGGCCCAAAAGAGAATTTCAGGCAGACCAGGATTTGAGCCCAGCAAAGTCCCTGGAGGGAAGGCGGAGAAGAAAGGATTTGGGGATTCCACACAGTACCCTAGACAAGCACGGGCTGGCCTCCCACCAGTAGCTGGCTCCTGCATGAAGCTGAAAGCTGAGCCATGTGCATGGGACAAAGAGTGAGGATAAACATGGCAGGATCCCAGTCCTTGGGGGCTGACGGGATGCTGTGAAGGGTGAGGAATGTGCGCAGGTGGGGGCACACAAAATGCTCTGGATATTATCAGCACTGGCGACTAAGAGGTTATCTTTGTTTTAATGAGAAGGTTTGATGGAAGTATAGGGGATGAGGATGATAAGGCTGAGCAAGGGGCCCCTGATTTCTTCCCCAAGTGCTAAGACTAAGACTCTCCTCACAGATGCTTTTTTTAAAATTAATGTGTAGTCGACATACAAGATTACATTACTTTCAGGTGTACAATATAGTGATTTGACATTTTTATGTCTTATGATGTGATCACCACAGTGAGTCTAGTAACTGTCTGTCACCGTAAAAAGTTATTATGATACTATTGACTATATTCCCCATGTTCATTACATCCCCTTGACTTATTCATTTTATAAAGGACAGTTTATACTTCTTGATCCTCTTTTCTTTTCCACCCATCCCTCCACCCCACCCCTGACAATCAGCAGTTTGTTCTCTGTATCTATGAGTCTGTTTCTGTTTTATTTTGTTTGTTTGTTTTAGATTTCACATATAAGTGACATCATATGTTATTTCTCTATCTGAATTGTTTCACTTAGCTAGTTGCTTTTTTGAAAAATGGTTTCATGTCCCTTATTTTGTGTCTCCTCACTCATGGGCTGCCCCACCATTTTGCACATCTCAGAGGGGCCCTTCTCATGTCTCCTAGGTCGTCAGCACCCCTGGAGTGTGCCTCCTCTGAGATGGGTCTATCGGTCCCAGGTTACAGAAGGGGAAACTGAGGTTCAAAGAGGATTGGTGACTTTCTCCAAAACGCACAGCTAATCAAAGGTAGGGCTCGGAGGACCATCCAAGGATTTAGAATCACACCAAGTGGGCTGCCCCAGTGACATATTGTAACTTTCCAGGGCCCTTGGCATGTTTGCCTGTGTGGGCTCCTTCCTCCATAAAAAAATATTAAGAAGTATATTTTAGGATTATGTTGGTATAAAGATGAATATAACCCAGGACAGATTAAAAATTAAAATGTTTTCTTCAACCCTAAAAATTCAGAACGAGCCCAACTGGCCCCATGTGGCTTCTGGTGCCTCTTACTCTCTGGCCTCAGCCTGGCTTGGTGCTGCTCTGCCCAGGGGACCACCCTGCTCTGCTAGGTGCTGGATCATCACATATCCAAGCCCTTCCGCTCTTCAGATTTATCACAGTCCCCTGAGATGGTGCCTGCCTCCTATATGCCCAGTACATTTCTCCAGCTCACCTGTTTCAAGCAGTCTTCTTTGATAACACAGGCCTACAAGGAACCCCCACTAGAAATTCCCTTTGTACAAAACCATCTCAAAATTCCCCTTGAACCAGCCTCGCTGTAAGTCTTGAAGACAGGGTCCTGCCCTCTTGTGGACACCACCTCCCACGCACACCAGCAAAAGCCTGGTTCATAGCTAGGCACATAGGAGCCCCCTGAGTTCTGAGTTAGCAGGGGCAGCCCCTAGGCCAGATGCTTTGAAGCACCTGCTTGGATATCTTGTTAATTCCCCTTCTTTCTACCTGGCAAACTCGTATACATCCTCCAAAGCCTCAGCTCATCTCCTGCCTCCGGAAGCCCTCCTTTACCCTTTCAGAAGGAATCCACCTCTCCCCATGTCTACTCCCCCTAGTTTCTAGTGCATGCCTGACTCAAGTTTTACTTGGCCGTTGTCCCTCAATACTGGGCTCTCCTGACAGCAGGGCCCAGGAGTCATTGGTGGCCCGATGGCCCATACGCATTGGAAGTAGAGTCAGGATCAGCATCTTGTTTCCAGACTGCCTGGCATGGACCCTGAGGACCGTCGCATGTCTGGTTCCCCAGAATCTCTTCATTAATTAAAATCACTGCCAGCTCTTGACAATTGGGAAATGGGTTATCTAGGTCAGTGGTCCTCATTCCTGACTTACGAGAAGCTTTTACAAAATTTCAATGCTTGGTCTTCCAGCAGATCAATTACATCAGAAATTCTAGGGATGGGAGCTGGAATCAGTATTTTGGGGACTTTTTAAAAGGCTCTTCAGGTAATTCTAATTATCAGTGAGGTGGAAAAGCACTCAGATAGCTGGTAGGTTTTTTCATCAAAGGTGTTTCCCTTTTATTCTCATGATGTCTTTGTTTTGGCTCATTTCCTGAGTCAAGGAATCTCCTGGAAGCTAGCTGGGAAGAGGCTGATGGCTCTTAGAACTGATGGGCGGATCTCGAGGGATGGTGTGAACTGGCTGCCTGCCTCCAACAAGGTAATCACCATTGTCTGTGGTCCCCTGTGAAAAACAAAACTCAGAAAGGTTAGGTGTCTTTCACAAGGTCACATAGCTAACAGACGGCAGAGCTGAATTCATAAGTCAGGTTCTATCGACAGATGATTGGCGCTGAGCTGGGGCAGAGGGGTTTGCATGAGGGGACAAATGAGTCTTGGGGATGATGTGAAACGCGCTTTTCCCCAGCACCCATCAGCCTCCCCACCCGGTGCTACAGAGCTGTTCATGCTCTGTTTCCCTCGGTAAAGATTCCCCGGCCACGTCTAAGTAGCCGGCTTTGGGCACGTCCTGTCATCTCCTCCCGGTAAACACACCCCTAGCTGGAGCCTCACGCTCTTCATTCCCTGTCCCTTCCAAAGCATTTTGCTCTAAGAGGTCCACGAAAAGCTCTTTAGCAGCCGAGACTTTATGGCATCCATGCCCCTCTTTGGGGACCCAATGCTCCTCTTCAAGTCCGGAATGAAGAGATGTTTAATTTATCAGACAATGCTACAAGATGTTGTTTACATGCACACAGGATGTAACACAGATGCAGCAAACCATGAATATCATAAACCTGTTTGTGGTTTCTCCTCTGTGTGATAATTAAAGAGACATTTTGGGTCACACATACAAAGTGGCATTATAGAGATGGGAAACCACAGGCATAAGCTGGTGCAAGAGGATGAAATGTCCTGTGCCAGGATCCAGACCCACCCCATTGCCCTCTTCTTCTCAGGTAGCATGGCAGAGTGTCCCTCTACCCTGCACACCATTCCTCCTCCTGTCCCTAACTCCTGAGTTGGGGGTTGAGACCATAATCTGTACAATTATCTTATTCAGTCTTCATAATAACTCTAGGAAACAAATGCTATTATTGACCCATTTTACAGATAAAAAACAATAACATTGTCATCATTATTATTACTGTCATGGTTAGTATTTCTGTAGTTACTCTGTGCCAAGCTCTAAGTCTTTCACACATATCAATTCACTTAATCCTTGCAACAGCCCTGTGAATAGGTACAATTATTATCTTCGTTGTATAGACAGGGGCACTAAGAAACAGAGAAGTTGAGTAATTTGCTCAGAGTCACACAGCTTGAAAGCAGAAGTTTGAAAATCATTCATTCATTTGTTGAATGAGAACAACCGAAAATTCAGGGGCAAATGGTAGAAACGTAGCTCCATCCTCACATCCTTACATCCCTCACGGAGCAGGCAAATTAATTAGCCTGCTGAGCATCCTCAGCTGAACAGCAGCTGGGCCAGGACTTAAGCTAGGCCCTTGGTTCTCTGAATTCAGTATAAGTCCTGCTAAACCATGTGTGTGTATGTGTGTACATGCACATATTTGTAGTGTGCAATAGAACAATTCTGAAATTTATTATATACTGATACTTTTAATTTGGAATTAGCCACTGTGTTTACCTATCTGGCTGATCAGACAGTAGGTCTCAAATATACTAATGGAATTAAAATGAATTGAATCCAGTGTGGTTTCCTTCCCTAGACTTCTACAGACCGGAGCTGTAGAAATAGTACACGCTGAGGAGTCAGTATAGACAGATAGTTGAAGGGCAGACTCTAGAATTTTGTTTGGCTCAAGACTACGTTCCTACACGTACCATCTGGGAAACCTTGGGCAAACTGCTTAACTTCTCTGTGCCACAGTTTTCTCATTGTAAAGGGAGATGAGGATGGTTCCCACCTCCCAGGATTAAATGAATAGAAAGCACTTAGAACAATGCCTGGCACAGAGCACTCAACAAATTACAGCTATCGCCATCATCATTACAATTACTAGGACATGTGTCTCTCACTCTTTGTGCCGAAGCACACTTGGGAATATTTGCTTTCCTCAAACTAACAATTGGTAAAAATGCAGAGGAGGTTGTCAGACTTCTCACTCCTGAACTGATGGTGGATACAGTGACCAGGGCACTGGGCCTACAAGATAGGACACATGAATTCTACATAGGATAAGACGTTTCCCCCACTGGGGCCTCAGTTTCCCATCTGTAAAATAGGGAGTTTGCCATATAACTTTCTAAGATCCCCTCTAGCTCTCACTTTCTAGAATTTCTAGGAGTCGTCTCCTGTCTTCTTCTTGCTATGAGTACCTCGTGCTGCTAGGAGGATCCTGAGGGGTGCTCTGGGTAGGGGGCACTTTGGGTCAGGGGGCCATAAACCTGAGTCCATGTTACTAAAACCATGTGGAGCACAACTCTCAATTTACAGATAAAAAAGCTGAAACCCAAAGTGGGAAGAGTGATGGGACTGGCCTGGGGGTGAGGTCGCTGGCTCTCTGTCCTCACCACAGAGCCCATCTGGGCTTCAGGGTGGTTGAGGACTGTGCCAAGGTCACGCTTTGATGAAAGGTGGACCCTGAATTTTAACAGTACCTCATCTGGCTCCACATTCCTCTTCTCTCCACCATTGGAGGAGGGCGGGGTGGGCGGGGGGCGGGCGGCAGGCTCTGCCAGCCCCTAGGAATTTGTGCTGCTGTGAAATAAGTTTAGGACAATTGTTTTTACTTAGAACTTGTGATTGTTTTTTGCTTGTAGGAAAATTTCAAAGACTCTTAAGAATTGATGTTTGGGTAGAGACATGTACTTACTCACCTTCTCTAGGCCCACATATGGAAGCCTCATGGCCTAGTAGAAAGAAAAAAAGTAAACACTGATTTGGTGCTTGCTGTGTAGCAGGCTCTGTTTTAGGAGCTTTGCATATATTGCAAAGGTTAGAACATAGCACTGGGTTAGTATTTTTATTGTTGTTTTTCAGATGTAGAAACAAAGGCCTGAAAGGTGATCTCACACAGCTAGATACTGAGAAAGCTGGGATTTAGTCCCACTTATCTGGCCAGGAGTTCAAGCTCTTATTCACTGTCTAGGCTGCCCCCTAAGTCAGGGATAGAGTCTTAGAGCTGGATGACCTTAGCTTTCCCCACTTCCTCTTTCCCCCGCCCCGCCACTTTCCACCCCTGACCTATGGATGTTGCCGTTTTCCCCTTAAGGACTGGATCTCTGAAGGCAGGGCGTCTCCTCCCACATGCTTGCGGCGTGCACCCAGGGCCTGAAGCATCTGGGGGGCCTGGTGTACCCGGGATATGGTCCGTGGCTCCACCTTGGGCATGAACCCAGGACCTTCTGAACGTAAAGCATATGTGCTAACCACTACACTATGGAGCCACACCTAGATGACCTTAGCTTTGAAGCCTGACTCTGACCAGCTCACTGTGTGGCTTTCAGTGAGTCCCTTGCCCTCTCTGGGCCTCACATTCCTCCCCTGGAAATAAAGATAAGAGTTACCGTACAACATTGTGATTGGGAACTATGGATTGTACATACAATAAAGTCTCAGACTGGCCCTGGTGGGACAGAAGCACTTGCTAAGTGGTAGGTATTACTCATGATTTAAAGGAATATCGGACTGCTGACTGGGCACTTACTGCAAAACCTAATTACTCTGAAATTCATAGTAACTAAGATGATCTTAAAATATGGAGGGAAGGTTAAAAAATAAATTCTGGGGAAACATCCACAGAGGACTTTTCTAGATACTCACATGTTATTTGCAGCCGCCATGCTAATCTGATGAGTCACCAGTTGCTGATGGGTCCCTGACACGTAAGTGTCTGGGAGAAGTCAGGGCTTCTGAGGGCTTGGCTTTGTCAGGAAGGGAACTACTTTTTGAAAAGCAGTCTCTAGTTCATACTCTCATCAATGCAGACAGGTCCTCCCCTGAGGATCGAAATCAGTTTGCTTTGGATTTGCTTGTTTTTCTTGCTCAGAAGCCTAGAAATGCCATGGATAGAAAGCGCCTTGGAAAAACCGAGGCCCATGGAATCTGGATGTGCATCCAGGTCTCAGGGTAGCCTGAAAAGGCAGACCTAAGGAGAGAAGGCTCTCCTCCCCTCCCTGCCAGACACTTTTGGCATGTGTTGGAGGACCTTGGGGAGAGATTAGGGTGACAGTGTCCAGATCTGAGAGGTCCCTATGTGCAGGGGTGGGAGATGGGGTGGCTAAGAACTCAGTCCCACAATCCAGCTATCCAAAGCCTCAGTTGCACAGCCCAAAAGTGATACAGAAATCTTGTAGTGCCAGGTAAGACCAAGCCATTATTGTTCGAATTGTTTTACTTACACTAACTCATTTACTTATTCTAACAACCCAGAGAGGTCATTATTACTGTTGTCCCCATTTCATAGTGAGGAAATCAAGGCATGGTCTTGCTGACCAGTTTTCCCAAGCAACTAGAAGGGATGTTAGGGTTGTAAAGTCAGGCAGTGTGACTCTGGGGTCCGAACTTTTATTCCATGTGCCTCTTAGATGCCATGTAGATAAAGGGGTTACTTTCAGGCAGGGATGGGTAGGATGGGACATGAAAAATCTCCTTGGCCTCTGAAATTGCCTTATCCAGGTCTGAAGAGGATTTCTCTGCTGGTCATTTGGTAGGTCCTGCATAGAACCAGACCTGACGACAAGCACCGTGGAGGTTCTCTAGTTCTCAAAACAAGTTCTGGAAGTCAGAGGGTATGTAGACTGGCATCGGGAGAGGATGCCGAAGCCTAGAGGTCCTGACACCCACAAGGAGGAGCCTCCATCACTTCCTCAGGGGTTAAACCACATCCTCTCCTCTGGGGCTCCTGCCTCTGACACCCACCCACCCACCTGCCCAGCCTTCCACAGCTCTCCCCAAGGTCCTCACTTCACCTCCTGGTAAAGGGTGTAAAGACAGCAAATAAAATCTCCAAACTTGTCCTTTTGCTTTTTCAAAGATGTCACAGGTCTGTGGTTGCCATGACGACACCTGCCAGCCCTCTGAAGTTGGTGCTCAGCTCCCTTCAGCGGCCTTGACAGCCTCCCCCAGTGCTCCCTCCTCCTGCCCACTTCTCTACCCAGCCCATCTCAGGGCTTCCCCCCAACCCCCACAGATCCCCAGGCCCAGCCTCCCATTTCTCCTAGCCAGGCAGGCTCAGATGCTATGGGCAGAGTGGGAGACTTCTAAGGCTGAGGTGGAGAAGAACTTCAGAGGAAACTGGCACACAGGCAGGTAAGTGATAGTAATGAGCTCCCGGGTGGCACAAGCCTGTCAGGAATACCCAGATATGACTGAACTAACTACCCGAAGGGGCCATGCCCACTCCACAGCTGGCTCCCTGTCCTGCTGCAGCCTCTGTCCTATCTGCTCCCCTAGCCTTTCCCCTGTCCTTTGAGACCTCTCTTCTTCCACCAAAGCCCAGAAGGCTTCCAGGATGGTTGCGAAGGAATCTGTGAAAACTGATCAGCCTGACCCTGGGCAAGTTATTTCATCTCTCAGAGCCTCACTTTCCTCGTCTGCAAAGTGGGTGACTAAGACTTACCTTGAGGGTTACTGCCTGTCATCTTCTCCACTGCCCTCCCCGCCCTGTCTCCTCTCCACCCCTCCCTTCCAGGCTTTTCTAGTAATGCAGCAGTAGAGCCGGCAGTACCCTTACAGCCTCCACCTTGAGTTCACTCATTCTTCCTGGGATCACAGGGCTTCTTGGGGAAGGTGGGGATGAGTGATGCTTGGTCTCCAGAATGGACAGCCTTGACTTCTGGTGGGAAGCCAATGAGAGCACAAGAGCAATAATGGCAATGGACACCACTTATTGAGCACTTAACAACGTGCCGGACTCGATTTGAGGCGTTCTCCACAAATCAGCTCATTGAATTGTCACATAACCCCATGAGGTGCTTACTACTGCCATGCTCATTTTATATCCAGAGAAACCAAGGCCCAGAGTAGCAGGAAAAGAGGAACAGAAGTTCCATGATGTGGGCCAGAAAGGGGAGAAGGAAGAGGACACCTGGCAGCTTAGAGGCACAAGCAGGGTCTTCCTTTCCCTTCTTCTTCTCAGGTCTCAGTTAGCCTTGAGATGGGTTCTGCCATTATATCCCAAATACCCCTGAGGAATATCTGAACCTTGAAAGCATCATTGGTCCAAGTTCAATGTCACCCACAGAGCCTCCCCCACCGCCCTCTTCCCAAGCCTCTCAGCCTGCTGGCTCAGAGAGGATGGCCATCTTCCTCCACTCTCCCTGCCAGGAGTGGGGCCATCTCAGCATGCACAGTGAACAGAATTCTCAATCTCCTTTGGAAAAACCATTACCAAGAGGTTAAGTGAGAGGCTTCCAGTCCACATGCCAACTCCAGAGGCCTGGGGACTGGCCCACCTCTTCTCATCTGTGAGGCTACACCAACTGCCACTGTCAGGGAGACGATCTCATCTGGGAGCAAGGATTTCCTATCAGGCAGACAGCAGTCTCCGACAAGGATAAAGTGTAATGACAGGTCAGAGGACAGAGATAGCTGAGAGCTCTCATTTCTGGAGGCCTCTACCCAGTTACTGCTCCTCAGTGTTTTTCTCCACTTCCTGGCCATTCTCTAATTCTCTTCTATTTGACCACAGGCCTGAACTGAGGAGAGAGGCCTCCCCTCTCCTTGCTTTATTCTGCCCCCACCTTCTGAGTCCCAGAGTGTCTCTCCTAGTAGCTTCTCTAGACGGCTAGGCTATTGCCATACACACCAGCTATCTGGGGAACTCAAGAAAAAAGCAGATCCTGATTCAGGAGGTTTGGGTGGGGCCAGAAATGCTGCATTTCTAGCTGTCTGGACATAATATGGGAGCAGTGAGGGCTTAAATGACCCAGGACCACTTCCTAAAATCAGACTTTGAGAGCTAAGGCTCTGGGGCTCTTTGGGACCACATACGGCCCTCCCTAGGACTTCTTCTGGGATCTCTCCTTCAGGAACTAGGCACAGACAGTTGTTCTCAGCTGCTGCTTGCCAGTCATACAGGACTGCCCATGAGCACGCTCAAACTAAGACCATGGGCTTCGAGCCATGAAATATAGCATCTGGTCCCTGCCCTGGCGAAACAAAGTCCTTGCAGACCCCATTAGCCCTCGCCATTGGCAAGCATGCCCAGGTGAGGGCTGCCCAGGTGAGTGCACTCTGTCATCCACACTTGTTCCTCAGCCTGATCACACAGAAGCCGACAGAGATCAGGAGAAAAGAAAAAGCTCAGAGAAGACACAATGAGAGTCCACACATAACCTTGGCTACTATAAAAGACTTCAGGTGAGGATCTGAGGGTCACAGTGAATCACTAACAAAAGAGGCCAAGAATAGATAAAACCTTGCATTTGCTCTGCACATCGCACTCCAACCTCGTGCAGGAAAGGCCATCGACCCACATCCTCTGTGTTTATTCTTCTAACTACAAAATGGGTATTTCTCAGCCAGGTCTTATCTAGAAAAGCTTTCAACCATCAAGCCAAGAGAGTCTGTGTGCACCCAGCCATAGGAGAGTGGACCAGATGACATCTCAAGGTCACTCCCAAGTCAGATAGTCCCTACTATCTCCTGGGCATCATGGAGACAAAAAGCCTCCTCCTGACCGCATTTCGCAGTTTTGGCTTTGATTAAATCTTGAGATTAATTTTTCCCAGTGACACAGATTATGGCCTGGAAGCCATAATCTCTTTAGGAGTTGCACATGTTTATGAGAGTGAGAGGATGCTTAATGCTGCAGTTAAAATGCTAAGCTGAATAATCAGTTCATTAGAAATTTACTCAATATGTTTGCTGTCTGCAGCTGGGCCCCACTCCCCTGGACAGAGATAAATCAGCAAACAATGCAGCTAGTGACGAGATAAACTCTACCATTGATAGCAATGCTCAGAAATGACCTGACCTAGAGCAGAAGTCTCTGGCCCAGCACCCTGCAAAGTCTTGGACCAGCCCCGGCTGCTGATCAGAGCTGGGAGAGAACACTTGGTTCTCATGGGCTGACCGGCTGGAATGTCTTAGTTTAAGTTCCCCCAGAAGGAGACTCTGAGATGAGAATTGGAGAACACATAGTTTATTTGGGAGTTGGTCCCTGAAAACACTGAGAGAGGCACAGGGGTTGTGAGATGGGGAAGAAAAGGCAGCCAATAAAAGGTGTGTTACTACGGAAGTTACAGTGATGGACAACTGGAGCTCAATCCCACAGGAACCTCTGGGCGACTGTGTAGGACTCACATAGAGTTCTCCTTGCTGAGGGGTGAGGGCGCTGGGATACGAGTGCCCATCAGCCACTGTCTGAGGGCTGCTCCAGTGATAAAATTCCCTAGGACTTCTTGCCTGTGTATGTCCCCAGAGTAGAGCATGCTCCAGGGGCCAGAGAAAGTCCTCAAGTCAAAGATGTAGGTGGAGGAAGTGGAAGCTGGTACGAACTGAAATGGTGGAGTCAGGGGGAGATAGTGTCCACTCCACAGAGGGTAGGCAGAACCCAGTAGGACTGCAACTCCCACGAGAGTGATCTTAGAAGAAACATGGACTAATGAGTTTCACTTGCTGATCTCGCAAGGAGAGCTGAATGCATCTGTGAAAAGGGTAGGACCTGAGCCCCAAAGCACAGGGTGGGACCATGAGCCCCAAAGCACTGGGCAGGAGGTCGGAAGACTTGCCGAGCACTCTCTGGGTGGAGAACGGCCAACAGAAGCGCCCTGTGGTTAGGAGGGGGCTGCCTCATTTGAAATTTTAATAAATCATCTGGAAGAGGGAGTACACAGGGAGAGATGGAAATCTGCAAATGGCACTAAGTTTTTTGGGGGAAATGAAATGTCAAGCCAATAGGGATACACTACAGAATCCCACAAGGGTGTGTGTGAGTGGGCAGAAAAGTGACAGATGAGATTCAGTGTGGGCAAGTGTAAGATAGTGTATTTAAAGACGAATATCTCAAACTCTATAGGACTTCCTTCTGAGATGATACATGCCATGGTGGTTTTATTTTAGGAAGAGTAAGTGGGGGGAGGAGAACTGACATTTATGGAGTGGCTACTAGGTGCCAGGTGTTTCATCAGTTTTATTGAATTTTCTGCACATGGAATGAGGAAATGCTGTTCAGAGGGGCAAAGTAAGTTGCCCAAGGCCACATAGCTGGGAAGGGCTGGGGCTGAGATTCTGATTCCATCTGTGTTCTTTCTGTTCCTTTCCCTGAGGACATGAGCCTAATACGTGAAGCAGTCCAAACACCACCAGGAACCAGCCACATTAGGAAGACACTGGAAACACTAGATGTCACTTTTGTTTTGGTCTACCCTTCCTCTCTGGCCTATCTTACCCAGTTTTTTTTGTTGGATTTTTTTTTTCTGGTTTGTTGAACAAAATGGTGATGTGCTCGAGGACATTCTTGGCCCTTTCTTTTCCTTATCTAGGCCCTTTCCTTTGGGGAAATACCACCCTATGTCCGTGAGTTCTGAGCCTAGATGCCCAGCTCTGACTTCACCTTGGGCTCCTCTCAGAATGTCTCCATTGAGATGTTTAGCAGGTATCCCAGACCCAACAAGACCATAAACAAGCTCTTGTCTCCTCTAAAGCCTGCTGCTCCTGCATCTCCCTTATCTCCTTGTCTCAGGAGGTGGCAACTCCATGGAGTCTCCCCTTCTGTCTCTGCATAATGAATGTGTCCCTAGAATGTCAATGGAAGGGAGGGCAGGTAAGTAGGCAGCTGTGAAAGGTGCATGACCTCTCACTTTTGTTAAGATGAGGATGAGAAGGGATGGTTGGAAGTCCAAGGAACCATGAAATAGAAAATAAGAAGTCAGTGGGTTCTATCAGCAAATTCAAGGGTGGTGGGATTAGGGAATGGCTAGGTTTAGGGATCACCTTCCAAAGTGTGGAAAGATACATGATAGGAGCAAACCAAAGGAAGCCTGCAGGCCCACCATCCATGCTGTACTGGGAACTCTGCCCTCCCTTCCCCCACTGTCTGCTTCTCTCTACCTCAGGCCCTCTCTCCCTCTCATCCAGACTCCACTTCTCTATGGCCCCTGGGCTCTAAGGCAGGAAGAAGGTAAGCAGTTTTAGCCACCTACCCTCTGCACCCACTTGCTCCGTAACTATAGCTCTGACGTGGGCTCCAATCCCAGCCTTAAATGGCCTGGAGTGGACAGTGTGGCACCCAGAGCTGCCTGGCTGGTGCACAAGGCAAAGGTTCAGCATATCAGGCCCCAGGACCCACAGTCACAGCAGGGGCCTCTATTCTTCGCCAGCCGGGTTTGGGTAGGGCGGGGGTGGGGAGAGAGGGAGTTGGCTCGAGAAGGAGAGGGGATGGTTCCTCTTGTTATAGGAAGATGAAGCCAAACAAACAGAAAAAAAAATCGTAAAGTCACTGGATTGGAAAATGAGAAAGCAGAGTAAATAGACTCTTGGGAGGCAAATAGGTCTTCCCCACTCTTTGAACAGGAATAAACAGGGAGAAAGCCTGTCAAAAGGGAACTGATGCCAAGGAAGAGGTGGCTTGGCCTGGCCCAGAACACATGTCTTCTCTCCAGCTCAGATCTTCCTTCTCCTGGACCACCAGGTAGCAGGTGCCCACTCTGCTGGCCACCCGCCTGTCCCCTCCCCATCCACACCCTGTTTTCCATTCCCTCTGTCCCACTCCTTCCTGGCACCAGCACCTTCTCTGCCAAGCTGTCCTCTCCTCCACTGAACAAACCTGTGTCTCTCCAAGCCTCACACCCTTGAGAAGCCCTTCTGCATCTCATTTCAGACCCGACTGAGTCACAGCTATATAATAGACCAACCCCCCACCTGTCCCCACATTCCCTGGGCACCTGTCTGCCATTCTATCCCTTGACTGAGCCACCTGCCCAGCCTCTTCTGTCCCATAGAATGTAATCTGTTTCAATATCTCTTCCTCCAGGAAGCCCTCCCTGATCCTTGTTACCCTCAGGTGGGATTAATGCTTCCTCCCAGTACTCATAAGGATTAGAGGTAATTCCAGTTATAGCACAAGCCCCCGGTCTGGTCTGAAGGTGAATGAATCACTCCTGGTATGAAGGAGTCTTGCCTCCTCTGCTTCCTGAAGGTAGGTCCACTTCTGTATCTCCCAAGGCTTCTGGGTGGTAGGTTAGAGACAACTAGGATTAAGAATCATTCTAGGAAGTATGAAATGTTAGGAGCAAACCCACAGAGAGGAACTGACTCAGCCAAACTAATTGATTATGTTCAATTTTGTTCTGTTCTTAAGGTGTTGGAGTAAATAGTCCTTACAGCACAAAGCACATGGCCTGATGTAAACTTCATTCTTTCTATAGATATTTACCATGCATATGCCCCACCCTTCCGCACGTATATACCACTCAACCTCACAGCACACCTGGAGATGGATGGACAACCCCATGAAGCCTGCCTCCACATCACGGCCCTCTCTGTGTCCCTGCTGGTCCACTTTATTGTACTTGAAACTCATTGATGATCTCCCACCAAAATAAAACCCTCACATAACAAAACAACAGAGCACACCTTTCCTCTAAGCTCCGCTCAAATAATCTCCACACTTCAGAGCTCTAAGGGGGCTTGAAATAAATTCATCCAATCTCTTCACAGATGATGAAACAAGCTCAGAGTCGGGCAGTGCCTTTCTGAGGTGGCACAGCTAAGAGTGGCAGAGCCAGGGACACAAAACAGACCTACTGATGCCACCTTGGCCTCACCTGGTAGAGGGAGGCTGTACCCAGAGGAGGAGGCTGGGCATCAAAGACAAGTGAGGAGGGCCCAGGAGATGGGATGGGGAGACAGGTGAGGGCTGCCTTGGGAGGGTGATGAGGAGATGTGGGGAATGGGCTGCAGGTTACACTTAGAGCTCCAAGGAAGCTCCTTCCGCATTCTCCTTGCCTCCTATTGAGATATATGCCTTCCCTCAGGATCTGTCTTACTCCCATATCGTTGGCCCGATTTAGGGGAAAATAACAATTAAAAGGTAGAAAGTAGAAACCAGAAAAAGTGCCTACCCACTGGCTTCTGTCTGTCCATCTGTTTTCATTCACTTTCGCTTTCTGACTCACCCATCTTGCCCACTCTATAGGTACCCCAGACTCCCCACTTGTACCATGTCACCCCCATCTGTTCCTCTGCATGCTGACCTCTGAGTCCACGTCCTATAATCTCTCAGTCCCCCTCTCCTGTCCCATCTGCCCCTCCATCTGCCAGGATTTCCTGGGCAAGCTGTGAATGTACCCACTGGACTTGGTGCCACCCTCCTGGTCCGGAATGGTGTGGGCAGCACAGGGAGGGCCACATCTTGCTGCAAGCCTGGAGCAGGGAGGTCAGTCTGCTAAAGGAGGGAGAAGGGCCCAGTCTGCTGTTTCCGGCAAGCCTGCAGGAGAAGTCAGGCCTGGCGAAACAAACATCCTGTCAGGGTTCCGTGGAGGCCAGGAAGGAAATGGGACCAATTAATTCACATTTGTCTCTCCAGATTGGAGTACAAGTGGGGAGATGGAAGAATTAACCTTTTCAAAAATGTAATTTCATAAAATCATCTCGCTTGGAACAGACTCTCTTGTTATTACTATTATTTATGGCCGTGTCCATGCCTCAGGCCGCCACTGGTGTGGAGAGATGGAGGAGGGGCAGGGAGGCTGCAGCTACCCGATGGAGAGAGGAAAGGCTGACCGGACCATAGCCCGAGTCTCAGGGTTCAATCACAGACACCCCTGGAGCCACCGCGCCCCACACAGGTCCCCTGCAGCTCTTCTGCAGAAGTGCCCCTCACTGGGGCTGAATCTCAGGTCACTCGCAAGACTTGTCACATGAGAATCTTTGCTACTGTGACCCTCCTCGGCTCTGCAGACCCCTCTCTACACTGCCAATTCTCTGCCCTCCTTCTAGTGTGTGAGGTCCCTTAGCAGCTTACCCCTCGTGCCTCGGCCTGCCAAGGCAGGGGCATCAGAGGACCCCACTGCTGGAGACTTGCTCCCAAGCTCAGAGAGCAGGCATTAGGCTCCCTCTGCTGCCCACCTGCCTGGGGTAGGACACACCTTGCCTCCCAAGCCCTCCCTTACCTGCCTATCCTGGCATCCTGTCTGACCTCCCAGCTTTCCTGGTTTCCACTCATCTCAGCCTTGGGTGACACCTCATGTCCTTGACTCCTTCAGAGTCTATGGCTGTCACCTATAAAATGGGGGAGCATACACAGCATGCAGGAGGGACAGCAAGGAGACCAATGTGGCCTTAGGGTGGTGAGACGGGAGAGGAGTGGTATCAGTCAGGATGGAATCATGTAGGGCCTTGTACCCGGTGGAAGGACTTTGGCTTTTACTCTGAGTGAACCGGGGAGCCACTGCAGGATCTGGAGCAGAGGAGGTGTGCGATCTGCCTTATGTTTTCAAAAATTGATGCTTATCTGTTCCCTAGGGTCCCATCTGCTTAAGTGGCTCCATTCTCTCCTCACAAAATCGCCTCTCCTTGGGACCCCATGGACCCTTCTCTTCACTCACACAACAATGTTCACTGGGTGTCCATCTCAGAGTGAGTCTGGAGGGCAGGTAAGAGAATGATGTGCCCTGCCATTGTGGAAGAGACAAGATTCTCTCCCCAGATGCATTTAGAAAGAGGACCAGGTGGGCCTCTGGTGCCCCAGGCCCTGGCTCTACTCTGCCAGTTTGCTGTGTGCCTTTGGGTAAGCAGATTACCCTCCCCGAAGCTGTTTGGACCTTACCATCTATGGTCCCTTCTAGCCAGGCCCTAATTTAGATCAGCAGAGGAGGAGAGGGGCTAGGGCAGGATTTCTCATACAGGAGGGGAGCCCTTACCTGAGTCTCCAAAGCAGATAAAGCTGGGAGGTGAGGTTCCCCCCACCCTTGTCTGCCCCAGACCTTCCTATCCTTCCTGCTCAGGTGCCCCTATAATCCTACAACTACCCCTGCTCCACTGCCCCCAGACCAGCTCCCCTCCCAGCCCCCTGTGTGGCACTGAGCTGGAAGCATATTGAAACTGCCAGGTCAAATCAGATCAGTGTGTGCGACAATTTAACAAAAGATGGATCTGGCCTATGTGTGTGGTTTTTAAATAGAGGTTCCTTGGAGCCGGTTCTTTCACTTAGAATAAAAACAATTGATTATCTTTAGAGCCACTTACTGAGGCTTATCGGCCTCAATACAAAAGGCCTGGAGTTTCCAGGGGCCAGGGTTACTCACCCGCCCATAGGCCTGCAGTGGTCTAGTTCTGGGGTGGGGGAGGGGAGGTGGTGAACATCACAGCATTATAGTTCCAGTGCTGCAGCATGTCAGCCCAGGGCCCCTCCACTGTTGCAGGGGGGCCCGGGGAAGTAGGAACAGGACCCCGGGGCAGGAGGGGCTGAATGTGCCTGGGGGGATGGCCCCTCTGCAGACCCAGACCCAGTTCTAGAGCCTGAAGCAGTCAGAGCAGGAATGCCTGCAATCCAACCATGCCTTTGGGGATGGAGAAGCAAGAGAGGATAGGGGCCACAGGGCACCCTCCCAAGTCACAGCCAAGCTGGCCCCTCGTCCCAGGATCCAGACACTCGGGCAAAGCAAATTCCCTGTCTTGGGGGCGCTTCTAGTCTAGCACTAGTGTGGAATGTGGACAATAACAAGTAAACACACATATTCTGCAATGTCAGGTTGTTATAAGTGCTTCAAGGAAACATAAAGCAGGTCAAAGATTTGGAGGCGAATGAGGAATAAGACATAGGAGCTTTTAGACAGGCAGGCTGGGGAAGGCCTCTCCTGGGGGGACATGTGAGTGAGCTGAGCCTTGCTGACCTGAGAGTGGGCGGAGCAAGTGCTTCAGGACAGAGGGTACATCCTGGAGTCCTCTGTGTACTGGAGCTCAAACTAAAGCCAGGGATCAGGGATGGGACGTGTGTCCCTCTATAGATGTCCTCTGTCCCTGTCAGTGCATCCTGGTCCTCTGCCTCAGTTTCCCAGCATGATACTCCAGTTCCCCGCCAGGAACTCCGCTATACTTGGAACCCTGATTTGAACTGTGACTTATTTGTCTGGCACCTGTTAAACACTTACTAGTCCCTTCCCAGGGGCACAGACACTATTTTTCATATCCCAAGCTAGGTGGGGTTCCATTTTAAGCAGATGGCTTAAAATCATGAAGAGATGCCCAGTTGGATTTCAGCACTGCCCTCTGCCTCCATGTCCCCCATTTTTGTGTTTAACCTGCTGGACTGGACATGCTCCCCCATACACAGTCCTGCCCAGCACTTTCCTTACCATCTCTTGGAGTCGGGTTTCTGTCCCACTGCCTTATAGCTGTCTTCTGCCTCTCGGCCCCATAGATGTCTTGCTTGGACAGTCCACTTAGCTGGGAGCCACCCTCACTTCTGGGCACTGGCTTTCAGCCTGTAGGTTTATCCTGCCTTACCCATGTCCAGCCAAGACTCTAGGAGCCCGGTCAGGGCCAAGTTGCAGGTTGCAGTCAATCTCTAGACTCTGACCTGGCCCACCAAGAGCAGACCCTACAGCTGGGTGAGTCCCTCAGCCTTCCCAGCATGTCTTTCACCTGAGCCTAGCCTTCTGTAATGACAGGACAGTGTTGTCCTGTAGTTCTGGAAGAGGCTGGAAAGAATGAAATTGAACTCCCCAAGAGTGGGCTGGAGAGAAGCTTCCCACTAATGCTGTGGACAGTTATGCGTTTATAACATAGAGTGTTAGGAACCTAAAGAGAAACCAGCAAAGAATGGGAAAGCAGGTTTGGAGTAGCAGTGAAGCCCAGGTCCAATGGGAGACAGGAACCCCTGGTTGTGTTCTTGCCTATGTTCTGACAACCAGGATGACCTTGGAGAAGTGGCACTCTTATTCCTCATATGTAAAATAAGGGGCATTGGATTAAGTCAGTGGTTTTCAACCATGTGGCACAAAAGGTGCTATTGAACCCTCTCAA
Source organism: Pteropus medius (assembly GCF_902729225.1). Classification (NCBI taxonomy): domain Eukaryota; kingdom Metazoa; phylum Chordata; class Mammalia; order Chiroptera; family Pteropodidae; genus Pteropus; species Pteropus medius. Next base: position 17,482,973 of record NW_024354503.1, on the reverse strand, counting down.
AAGCCCCTCAGGGCGGAGGTGAGAGTAAAGGGCTTGGTTTCCCTTGACGCCATTTCCAACGGTAGATATGCTTTCACCTCTGCTGTTTGTTCGAGTTGCCTCAAAATACTTCCTGTAAACAAGAGTTGAGAGTCTTACAAATCGTTTTAAAACCACTTCACTAGATGATTTTGAAATTCCAGGAATTAAAAATTAGTCATCAATTGATGACTTCAACACTTGGTTCATGGTCTCTCTCTTTCTCTCTCCACCACTCTTCCTGCCACCATTCTCAACATCTTTAGTATCTCTGCAGATGATCCGGTCAACACCCAGACCTCTCAGTTCACTGACCGCCCCACTCGCCTTATCACCGGAGATGTTTTCATGCCCTTTTTCTCAACCTTCCATGCACATAGTCATACCCCAGTCCTCATCATCACCAATAACTACCTCACCTCTGAATTCTTGACTTTAAGGATCCCCTTGTCTGACTTCTATCCCCTGTAATACTCTAGCACTCCTATGCTAACAATTCTCTCACCTACTGAGACCCTCCCCAAACCATTCTCCTTGTTCACTCTTGACAGATACTGTTCTTATTTTCCTTTATTACTCAGCCCAGATTTCCTGGACCAGCTTCAAAACCATCATCTTCCTAGAATTCTTGATGTTCTTGGCCCTCTCTCCCTTCTTCATAATCATCTGGAAAAAAAAAAACCAACCCTGGTTAAACCCAATTATTTACTTACTTGGTGCCTGCACCTCATCAGCTGACTGCTATCTAAGACCGTCTGTAGAATATCACACCACTATGCTGACTGGTTCAAATTTGCAACTGGGCCTACCTTTGGAAGCTTCTAGGTCATGTTTTTGTACTTTCCTAGTAAACCACTTTCCAGCATTTTGAGAAAGTGATTTCAAAATGTTTCCTTACTTCTCAAATTATCATCTTCTCTGCTTGGCCTCCCTCACCAGGTGACAGCTTTGATGCATACTTCATAGAGGAATCAACAAAATCAGAAACCCGTCTCTTCTTCCTACTCTTAGTTCACCCACCTACCTACATCTGTCCTCACATTTTCTGCCTTCTTTTCTGTTAAGATGGGGGGGAAATCCTGTTGATTTCCAGGACCAAGCCCTCCACTTGTGAACAGGATCCCATCTGGTCTCATCTTCTCAAATTCTTTCTCCTGCAATGATTCCCTCTGTCCCCTGGACCACCACTGTCTCTCTCTTTGAACCATTCCCATGACAAGCATGTCTTACTAGTTCACATATTCAAAGAAAAAAAAAAATCCCTTGACCCACACATTGCCTTTCAGGCTGTCTAATTCCTTGTCTCACCCCCAGCAAAAGATCTGCTAATTTGTACTCTCTCTACTGACAGCCCCACTGCTCCTCAATGGCAAAGGCTTTGGTGAAGGTCACCAATGAGTTCTTGGCATCTCAAAGCCAGTAGCCAATTCTCTGTTTTCTCCTTACTTGATCTCGCCATGGCATTTGACACAGTTGACCCTTTCTCCTTCTTGGCAATACTCTTCCGGTCTCACCGCACCCCCTTGCTTTACCCCCAACATCACATGTTACTCCTGCCCAGCTTCCTTTGCCAGCTCTCGGACCCCTATCGACATCCTGTCCCTGGCTCTGTCCTTCAGCCCTCCTCTCTCCAGTACTACACTGTCCTCCCATATGATCATAACCAGTTGTATCCTCCTACTTGATGGATAGAAGAGTACGACTGCATCCTTCTACCTCTCCACCACTCTTCCTGTCACCGTTCTTGAAATTTTACCTCCAGCCCAGACCTTTCCACTGAGCTCTGCCAGAATTGCACATCTCACTACCAACTAGCTATCTCCACGTTGGTGGATCCACTTGAGCAGGACGATAAATTCCCTCTTTCCAGTCCAAATCTGCCCCCGCTTGGAGCTTTTCCCATCTCCAAAATGCCCCACTGTCTACCTGTCCAGCTGCTATCGATTCTTCTCATTTCCTTACATCAAATATCCCATCCATTATTATGTCTTATTGGCTCTACCTCCAAAATGTATCCCGAATCCAATCCCTTCTCACCACCTCCACTGCTATTGCTTGGCCCAAGCCACCATCACCTCTTATCTGGATGATACATTTATCTCATTTGTCTCTTTCCTATAATGCTGGCCTGGCTCCAGTCTGTCCTCCACAGAGGCAGTTGGAAGAATCTATCTAAACTGGAATCAGGTCAGGTCAGTCAACTGGTTCAAAACCTTTTGGAAGCTCCTGCTGCACTGTGGTCCTCACTGCAACTGCAGGTGCTGCATGACTCAGGCCCTGCCTAGTCCTCCAGTCTCATCTTCCCCCAGCCCTGCCCTTGATCAGGAAGCTGCAGACACCTTGTATGCAGCGCATTCTAGTCTTGGGATCTCTGCACTTATCATTCCTTCTGCTCAGACTCTGCCTCAGTCTTCGTATGCCTACCCATCATCATTCAGATCTCATTTCATGTGTCGCCTCCTCAGAGAGGCCTACTCTGACAACATGGTCAAAGGGCCCTATCCCCAAGCCCACTGTCCTGCCACCACCCTTATAGTAACCTATTTTATCTTCTTCCTAGGTACTTACTGATGGTTTGTGTGTGATTCTCTGCTTCTTTCAACTGGAATATAAGATCCTTGAGGGCAGGGATTCCATCTGTGGTTCCTGACTCTAATCCCAGCATTAAAAAGCACCTGGCACACAGTAGGTGCTTATTCAGTAGACCTGACTAGTCGTTCCAGATCTTCAGTTTCTTGCTGATTGGTCTTTCAAAGCCAGTTAATCACTCCGTGCTTTCCCCTTCTCTATAATATAAAAGTTCTATGACCTGACTTGCCTCTGGGGGTTGCTATAAGGTTAATGGATGTGAGAGAGATTTGCAAACTGTAAAATACCAAGGAAAGGTGTCTGTCCCCTATCTTGCTCTGCAGAAGGGGGTCTGTAACAGAGAGGAGGGGAGTTTATAGCACCCCAAGTGAGAACCCTCTGGTGGCATTCCTATCAGTCTGTCTGGCTCAGAATTCTGTTTGCCTTTTATTTTCACCTTTGCCTCTGCCCCTTATCCCAGCCTTAGAGCCCCCTGGCTGTTCCTCTGGATGTCTCTAACCCTGAGCCTCACTAGCAGGCCAGTTCCGTCCTCACCCACTGAGAACTCCCAACACTCCTCTCTTCTAGCATCTGCTCCAGGCATCCTGAGCATCCTGTTGGCCTCCTCAATCCCTGTTTCTCCCAACAACTCTTTTGGTCTTTTCTACTGGCCCTCGGTCTCTGTTCTCTGAGCTTCTCTTCTTCTCTGCCCAGACACCTGTCCCCAACCTGTCTCTTGTCTTCGTTTACCAATGGACGTTGTCTAAGCATTCTATTTTCTCTTTTTCTGGGGAATGCCACATTAGCAGCTAGTAAGTCCCTTGTGCTACAGAGAATGCACAGTGACATCATGTCTATGGGAAACAGAAAAACATGCACTTCCAATAGGACAAGGATGGGGAGAGAAGAGAAAGCTGAGTGCCTGGCAATGCCTCGGTTTCCACATGTGCTTGGGGGCAGCCTGCATATGTCCTAGATTTTTCATAACATATAGCCCACTACCACCCACCAGCCCCCTCCACCTTCGTGTCTTCTCCAGGATTGATGCATGACCTTTGCAGAGAGGGCTTTGGACTCCCCAGGAAGGAAGGATTATAAAAAAGAAAAAACAAGATCGGGACAACAGTGGACACACAAGGGATTCTTGGAAGGCTAGAGAAATGTCACTTCCTCAGTCTCAGGCCACAACAGCCATTTATCATCCTTACTGTTGGGGAGTAGTCCTGAGACAAAGTTGACCTTGAGGAAGGAGAGAATCACTTACTGGGGTGCCAGCTAGGGTGCCAAGGGACCAGGGGCATGGGAAGGCAGGGTGGAGACTGGAGAAGCAAAGCAAGGGGGAAAAGGTCCAGACTGTCCAGAAGGGACATTGCCTAGATGACAGTGTGTCTATAGACCTGTGTCCACACTAAAAGCTCTGTCACCGACAGGGAAGCCTGGAGAGACTGAGTCGGAGCGGGGAGTGGGGGAAAGGGGGAATGGCACTGAAATTGTACATGGGAGACAGGATACAGCTGAAAGGGTCTGTCACAGCTAGAGAAGTAAGTAATGAGTGTCTTTGCCAAAAAGTTCAGTCTCCTACCCTTATGTTCTTTCTAATAATTGAATCTAAGGTGCATTTGTGGCTGAAGGTTCTACAATTAAAATCCCAATCTAGACATACCAGGGCCATGGGCAGAGAGGCCAGAGCCTGTGGGAGAGGATCCTGACGTATTTATGAAGATATTTCTAGATATTTTCTGATGTTTGTGCTTCCGGTCACTGACCATGTCTCTGTCTGCACGTACGTCTTTTCCCACATCTTAACAAATAAGCATGTACACTTACTCTCAAATGCAGAAACGTCTAACCCCAATATTCCCGGGCACCACAATACCCAAAGGCACATGTCCTCACACATGACCTCTCTCAAACACTGTGCATATGCTCATGCTCACACTCAGGCCAGCTCTGTGACCCCACATGGGCAAGCAGTGGCACATAAACTTGGCAATAAGTGCCTGGAGCACGTCAGTGAATAAAGCTGGCTAAGATCCCTGCCCTTGGGAGCAGTATTCTGGTGTGCTATCCACAGAGGTGCACAGACATGGCCCCTCTGACCCCACACACAGAATACTCACACACGTGTAGGTGCTCACAGAGACTCTAGACAAATATTTAGCACGTGCTTCATTCCAAGAAGCATGCTGGGTGCTGGAGATGTTCAAGTGAGGGGGACCAACATGGCTCCTGCCCTTATGATACACCCATTAAGGCACACTCACAAATAGATCCAACAACTTCACACGTACCATGCATGCACACACGCACACACACACACATGGCTCTTGGTGATTTTACATACAAATCCAAACTCACAGCATTTTTATGATGCCCCAGGAAGCAGCTCTCTTAGAATGAAGAGTGAGGCCCTTCCAAGCTCATGATCAGACTTGTAAATTGTCCATTCCTCTCCCTGACCGTGCGTTCCCTTCCTTTCAACATCACATCATCTTCACTCCACTCTATCGTGTCCCCAGGATAATTAAAGTGCCAGGGGCTGCCTGTGGCCTTGAGTTCCCCGCCCCCATGCTGCTCGAGACATCTCCCAGCCTCCTGCGGTCAGGACAGAAGCCAAGCACGGGTCCGGCGGCCAGGGATTTTTGCTGAGACATTACATTATAACAGAGCCTGCTCCTTTCAGACATTTTTTTTTTTTTTTTTTGCCTCTGCTTTTGCTTTTAAAGAATCAGAAATAACTTGGCTGTAAAAATGTGCTTTGGGCAGAAAGCTGACTTCCAGGGTCAGAGCCCAGGAGAAGATTTCTGCTACGCAGATTCGGGGAAAAGAGCAAGAGCTCAGCAGTTTTTATTTTCCAAGGAATAGAGAGAAAATACAAGTGGAGTGGATTTAAGGCTTTGCAGGGCTCCCATTCAGTGTGTGGGGCATGTGTGGTTAATCTTTTTTCCCTGCTACAGAGGGTGGCAGCAAAAAGAGAGAGCAGAGAGGAAGTTGGAATGCTAGGTCTTCTGCTGATCCTCGCATGAGACAAGGGACGCACTGACCCCACAGTGCATTGGTCCAGGGTGGTGGACTTCGAGCCACTGACCCAGTTTTGGATCCCAGCTCTGCCTCGACTAGCTATGGGAACACAATTTTTTAAATCTCTCTGTGCCTCAGTTTCTTCATCTGTAAAATGAGAAAAGACAATAGCACCTACACTATAGGGCTGCTGTGAGGATTAAACAAAAGTCTACAATTTACATATTAGACTATTGCATATATTTCACTTAGAGGAGGCCCTGCTAAGCCCTCAGATGTTGGCTCCTGTCAGCCTCCTGTCCTTTTCTCTGGCAAGGCTCTCCAGACACATGGCATCCAGGTCTCTGCCTGTGGGATAAACAGAAGAGAGAGCCCTCCTAGCCCTACAAGTGACCTCAGGAGGACCAGAGGCCACCACTGTCCTGACTACGCTGCTCGCCCCTCCAGATCTTCTCTCTGGACTTCCTCACCCAGCTCTGCATTCCAGGAAGCTGGCCTCTGTGGACTACTACCTTTGCCTTTTCATTTCCGGTTGGGTTTGGCCAAATAGAGGTAGCAGCAGGTCAAAGGGCAGGAGGAGAGTGAGGTTAAATATTTCTGTTCACACTCCCTCTGGTCTCAGCATCTCACTTGTGTTTCTTCTCTTCATCACTTCAGGCTGGGTGTTGGGTAGCTAATGGCTTCACAGCATTGCTAGTCTTTGGGGGCCTCACATCCTGCTGCTTCTGTCAACTCTGCCCACGCCTTTTTAAATAGTCCTTTTCTTAAATATTCTGGAAAGGAATGAAGGCAGCAATGAACCAGGAAATAATCATGGCTGTACACAAAGTTTTTCATACAAAGATGTTCATCACAGTGCTATTTATAATGGCAAAAAATGGAAGGACCCTAGAGGTCCACCCATCAGCTATCAGGTGAGTTATCCAGACAGTACACTGGGCTGCAGCTATTGAAAACAAGGACAAGTACAAGAATATCCACCGATTACTAGAGAATATTCACTACATGCCTCTAAGAAAAACAGCAGGCCTCAAAAGTATGGACAGCCAAATCAAATACCATAAAAAATAATATCTGTAGGTTTGGAAAGAGAAGGTTGGGAAAGACATGCATCAAAATGTCAGCTGCCTTCTCCTTGACGATGTGAATTATGGGTAGCATTTTTTTACCTTTGTACATTTCTGTGTTTGTTTTGTATTTCTTATTTGCATTTTCTGCTTTGAGCAAAAATTACGCTGTTGATTAGAAAAGAAGTGAATGATAACACAGGTGCAATTATTAAAAGTAATGTTTTTAAAGAAGTTTAATATCATGGGAAAACAGACACTATAAAATTAAGTGAAATAAACAAAGTTAGTCTCTATATTTATCTATATGTAGACATATAATCTAAATATTTTTACTATTATATATAATATTTTCATTTAAAAAGACTGGAAGGAAGCACAAAATGTTAACAGAGGTTATCTAGAATAATGGGATTATGTGTAATTTCTTATACGTACATGAATTTTCTAAATTTTCTACAATAAGCATTTGTTTTTAAATAATTGAATTAAAATTTTTAACTTGAGAGACTCTAGGCCAAAGTGTGTGACCTCAGCCCTGTACCAATGTGCCTCTCTCTGCTCCTACTCTGGCTTGGGGTCCCCTTGGCCAGAACCATGGAAAAATGAGGCTGGGCAGACTTGTGAGTGTGGTAAGGTGAGGGCAGAGGCCCCAATGGAATCAGGGAGCTGGGCCTAGGCGAGTGGAGTCAGAGAAAGAAGGGAGAAACAGAGAGGTACACCCACCGGGTATCTAAACTTTAGCCTTGTTTACGGGTATTTTATCATCGGGTCCCTCACCAAGCACATCCTGACTCTACATGCCTGGCCCTATGCAGAGCCCAGTAGACCTCCAGGAAGGGTGTGACCACCTCGAGAGATGGAACGCTCCACGTGCAGCCCTACAGTGTTAAGTGATAATGCTGTAAAAATAAGAACACTTCCGTTTTTATGAGGCCCGAAGGGCTCAGAGCATCCTCGTGTACATAACTTTATTTAGTTCCCATGGCAACTCTATAAGTGAGCATCATCATCCCCATTTTTTTGATGAGGAAGCTAGAGCCCAGAGAATTTCAGTGTGTCCCAGGAAACCATTCTATATTAGAAGACACCACAGAGCATTGAGATGGCAAGGGCAAAGCTAGCACAGGAACCCTGGGGTATAAGTCATCCCCGAGGGCTCCAAGGAGGAACTGAAGCAGGGAGGTTTTCAGAGGCAGAATGGAAACCCTCTGGGTAGGAACAGCTGCCAGGACAAGTCAGAAAATAAAGGGCTACAGTTATAAGTCCTTGGAAAATACTTGCCCATGTCCATGGGAGGAGCCCAGCTGCTCACCCCTTCCCATCCCTCCAGCTGGAGGCTCACAGCCAGGCACTGGCTCCCCAGCTCACGTACTTTCTGGAGAGACAGGGGAGAGGGAATGGGAAGGTAAGGCACTAAAAGGGGACATTTACTCATGCCTGATGAGCGTTCTTGGAAAATGACTGAGAGTCTGTTCTCTTCACTCTCATTTACCCCAGACCCCAGTCAGTGACTAGAACATGATAGGCACTCGGTAAATATCTGTGAATGAGTGAAGGTCTATAAGCTCCGTGCTAGTTACTGGGACAGGCATGGTGCCTGCTCCCTGGAGCCGAGAGTTCAGTGAGGAAGACAGGAATAGTCAACAGGCACACTAACGAGCAGGGCTTGCAAACCAAGGCCAGCCTCTGAAGGCAAGGTCCAGGGTTCTATCAGAGAAAGTAGCAAAGGAGCCAAGATTGGGAGGTGGGCATGCAAGCAGCGAGAGAATGTTGTGGACAGTAGAGAACAGCACATTCCAAGACTATGGAGGGAGGGAGTGTGGTGTGCTCTGAGGACTGAGAGGACATGGGGCTGTGTGACCAGAGCTCAGAGAGCAAAGATGGGGAAGTGGGTGTGTGACAAAGCTGAAGGGTAGACGTGGTTTCGAGAGCCATGTTATGGATTTGAGAAATGATCCCCAAAGCAACCGACAACCAACAAAGTGTTTTCCAGGGGATGAGGGTGGAAGCCTATGTGAAGTGATTGAAATGGATTGAGCAGGACTAGATGGGACTGCAAGACCAGTTGGGAGGCTGCCGTGCAGGAGAGAAGCGCATGAATCCCATACCTAATTAGGAGGTGAAATCGACCTGTCGCAGAGATGGATCGACTGTAGAGCAGCAGTGGAGGGAAGTGCCAAACTGACCCTTAGCTTCTTACTGGTGCGGCTGAATGGATGGTGGCACCACTGGCTAGGAGAGAACACTGGAAGAAGACCAGCATTGTTGGAGAAGGCCACGAGTTCCGCCGTGGACATGTGGAGTTTGAGGTATTTTTTGAAACATGCAAGAGGAGATGTTGAGCAGACAGTTGAACATACATGTATGGAGCTCAATAGAGGTGTCTTGGTAGGAGATACATGTTGGCAGATGATCCATGTGTGAGTAGGAGACAAAGGCTGAACACGAATGAGATCACCTAGGGAGAGGGCATGTCACTGGAGGTGAGAAAAGAAGGTGTGTCAGGAAGGATGGAGGGGGCAGTAGAGTCAAGTCTTCTGAGAAGTCAGAGAGGAAGAATACTTTAAAATGTCTCTTGGATGTGGAGATGTGGCAGGCACTGGTGACCCTAGAAAGAGCTGTTACGTTGGAAGGTATAGCGAAAGGCAATTCAGAATGGTCAAGGAGTTAAGGGATGGAGGCAGAAAAGAGAGCCGATTCCTAAGATGTTTGTGCAATGGTAGAGAAAGACAGGGTAGTCATTGGAGGGAATGTAGAATTAAGGGAGGGAAGCAATAGTTCAAGACCAAAGATGAATGTGCTTCGGCCTGGGTTAAGGGCCTTCCCAAGAAAAGATTCGATGTACATGGTGAGACAGACCTGTAAAGAACCATACTCCAAAGCTGGCTGTTGCATCTGACCCATGTGAGAGAAACTATAACCTTAAAGGTTAAAAAGCTAGAATTTTTAGATAGGTCCTGGATTTAGTCACTCGGTACCTGTGACTAAATCGGTAGCTGTTAAACAACTCTGGCAGGTTGTTTAACTTCTCTGGACTTTAGTTTCTTCATCTGTAAATTGAAATAATCATAGGGCCATCATAAATATTAAAGGAGACATAAGACATAGCAAGTGCTTATCACAGTGCCTGGCACATACTAAGTGCCCCATAAAGTACGTCTCTAACCAATTCTGTGGTCACAATAAAATACCACTGTCATAATAAAAAAAGGGCTTGTGAGGAAGTCAGGATGGTTACCATCCATTCTGAGAGTGGGAATAGGAATTAGGGAAGAAGTATATGTTGAGCCTCTTTCTCACAGAAATCCATGGAGCTAAGGACAGTGAAAGTGAAAAGGAAACAGGGCAGAAACGTTGATGGACAATCACTTTGCAGAGGTTGAACTTGGAGCCCAGCCAGAAAGCACCTCCTTTCACCAAGACCCAGAAACAGACACAGAGGGACTTATGACAAGCCTTGCTCTTCAGCCCTTTACAATTTTCAAAGCTCTTTTATACACAGGATTACATTTGGTATTAGTATCTTCATTTCACATGTTTGTAAGTTACAATGACCAAAGGCACACTGGCAATACTTGAGTGGCAGAATTGAGTCTGAAACCAGGGCCTCAAACTCTACCCAAGACTAAAGCGCCTGCTCTACAAACTGGCCCCCCTACCCGTGTGTGGGAGCCCCTCCCTTACTGCCAAAGCCAATTCATACTCAACTGCTTCCAATTGACATGATGTGACATTTGTATGGTACGTGACATGATGGTGGCCTGGGTTAGGGGTTGCACCCGGATCTTTGGAGAGGACAGTCCTAGATCCTCTGGGGGCTGCAGCAAAGCAGCCAGCAGGATCCCTCTGATAGGAGGCAGCCCGGGTGGGCCTCCCCTTCTTCAGTCCTGTGTCTGTGATTGTTTATGACCTGTGGACAGGGCCTTCAGGGGCTCTGTAGGGGCAGAGGATGGGTGCTGATCGGTGAGATCCCTGACATGAGAAAATAGTTTCGCAATGAGTCTAATCACCACTTTCCACAAGGAATTTCACCGTGCATGCTCATTTGCTTTTTAATCATCCTCTAAATATGCGTTTTCACGTTATACCCTAACAGCACCCAGAGAATCATCAGGATCTGTTAGGACCATAATCCATGGCTTTGAAAGTCTCTAAGTATGTAATTTCGCTCCATGATGCAGCTTTCTAAAAGTCCACAAATAACCATTTGCATGACAAAGTCACAACTCTGAAGTCAATTGCAGCTAGGGCTGGAGAGAATTTATTTGCTTTTTGAAAATTAAAATGTGAAATCAGGAAGTTGTCACACAAAAGCCCTTGCCTGGGTAGGAAGAAGGAAGAAAATCTAGCACCCCTGGGGCCCTGATTGACGGGACCCAGTTTTAGAATCACTGGTGGCCTCTAGGATAGCACTCAGTGGGGCTGGCTGTGGGATATCACCTTGCACAGGGTCGACCTATCTTCCCCACCCTTAATTTCGTGCCTCTTAACAGGGACTGGGGGCCCCAGCTGGGACTTTCCAGAATGGACCTCCTCAGTATGGCCGTCTCTGCCAGCTGGTCAGCTAGAGCCCCAAGATGCATAGATACATAACAGAGTTCTCGGGCCCATGTGACCCAAACAGTAAAAGGTGTGACCAACTGACCACCGAAGCAAATGGCCCCAAGTTATTTCCTGTCTCAAAATACAGGATCTTGTAGGCTGGACTTGAGCTCCGAGGCGCCCCCAACGAGGTTCAGATCCGTGGAGGGGCCAGGTTGGAACTGTATCCATTTATACAACACCAGGGCCAGAGGGAAACTTGGAGAACATCTTATTCCAGCACCTTCACCACGCAGATACAGCAGATACGGGAGGAAGGCAAAATGTCTGACTTAAGGTCACCTAAGTCAGCGGCAACAGAATGGGTGTAGACACCAGCCCTCGCTCTCTGAAGATTAGCTGTCTGCACGGAACCTGGCAGTCCAACATGTTTTTACCCAGACAATTGCCAACTAGAATAAAAACCACCCAGATACACTTTAGTCCTCTTTTCTTGCAGAGATGTGCACAGGAACTTGAACTGAAGGCAGAGTTCTGACCAGAATGAATCTGCTAGCTTTCTGAAGCATGAATAGAACTATTGAAACAAACAAACAAAAAGGATACTCCTGGAAACATTGTGCACTAGAGCCAAACCTGCATCCTGTATATTATGAAATTCTGAAGCTAGGACAAAAGCAGAGCCTAAAACTGTTTTCCGGACTTAACTGGTATTTTATTCGGCTGGTGTTTGGGATTGTGAGTAAGATGTGTCTAGTCTCTGGGAAGGTGCAGCATGCTGGTGGGTCCCCAGGCCTGTTCCTATATCCCCTGAAAATCAGACAGTTTGGCCCCAAAGTTTGGGCCGTGTTGTCCAAGCCCTAATGAAAGATGCCTCTTCCAAGATGCCACTGTCTCCAAAGCTGGGGTCACCTGTGCTTCCCTTTGAGAGAGAGCCCAGAATGGAGCGGTGAGAGTTCTTTGATGAGGAGATCAGAGTTCCAGCCCCCACACTTCTAGCAACCAGTCTTAAGAATTTGGGCAACTCACTTACATTCTCTGAGCCTCAACTTTCTCAGATGCCAGGTAAGACTAACTGTCCCTAATTTGCCTGGTAGAGATGTAAAGCTGAGAGGAAAAGGCCACAGAATTGGTGATGCTTTATATTTTAAAGGGAAGAACATTGTTTTCAAGTTATAAAGCACGAAGCAGATCAAGTACCACTATTAATTCAGAAAGCATGGCATTGATAAGCCAGGTGATGGTGTCTAAATGGTAATGGGTCTGTGTCTGCTCTCTGTGGGTGTGGGGACATCCTGAATCCTGGATTTGGAGTCAGGAGCCAGGGTTCGATGCCTACGTGGCTCCATTAGGCACCACTGCTTGACAGAAAGAGCTTGGACTCATCCTGCACTTGGTAGGCTCTTAGTAAATGCTCACTGATGCGTCCAACCACCCCCCTAATCTGACTAATATTGCCTTGGTTTAGTTCAGGATCTAAAGAGAATTTCTGTGCTTGTCTTCTGTACCCTAACGAAACACAGATGGGATTTTGATTACTACCATTTACTGTGTGCTTGCTCTGTGTCAGACACGCCCTAAACCCTGAACACATAGCATCTCGTTCAATCTTCACGATGACTTGCAGAGACAGGCTCCTTCTTCAAGATCTGAGGCTCAGCGAAGGTAAGCAACACAGACGACTGATGGTAGGAGGTGCTGGAAACCCCTGCTCTCGGCCTCAATGCCAAAAAGGCATCTCTTAAGCCTGGGCAGTTTCTTGAGACCCTCTGAACCTTAGTTTTCCCATCTGAAAACTGAGTAGAATGATGCTTCTCACTCACTTGTTTTGAAGAGGAAATGAGAATATAAGAAAGTGCCTAGCCCAGTGCCTGGCACATTCAAGTGCCAAGAAATGCTAGTGGCATCTTGTTTTATTTTGACTTCCCTTTTCCGTCATGCTCTAGTGGATTCTTAATGAGCTACACACAAAAAGCTCAGGCACTAAAAGGTTTTAGATTCTATCTGAAGCTCATTAAATCTCAAGCCACAATTGAGCCAGGCATTCTGATTTTCCGATGTCATGATGGCAGTAAGATGAATAATGGCTAGCAAATGTTGGGAGACTTTTAGGAGCCAGACACCTGATGACTCTCATAACAGTCCTCAAGGTGGGAGCCTCTCTCTCCATTGGAAAGGCGATGAAAACGAGGCCTGGAGTGAGCCCTTAATCTCCAGTATAGCATGTGGGCGAGAGCAGAGGCTGGGAGTCAGGTCGAGTTGGCACCCAAACCTGGCTCTGTCCCTTTCCTGGCTGTCACCTTGGGCTAGTTACCCACCCTCTGAGGACCCGCTTTCTCCTGGATTTGGTTCTGATAATCCCTGTGCAGTGCTGGCACCCAGCACCACTCTATAAATTTTAACTGCTCTCTCTTTTTTTTTTTTTTTCTTGCCCAAGGACATGCCTTGGGAAAGTGGCAGAATCAGGCTTCAGCCTCCTGCCTGCCCATCCTGCCCTGGTCCACTCGAGGGCCACCTCTCTGCTCATCTCCCACCCCACAGGCTCCCACTTTTAGCCGCATCATCAGCCAGGCTTTCTCTCCCTCTTCTGCTATCAGATGAAGGAGGCGTAGAGGTTTCCTGAGGGGCCTGATCTGCAGTGCAGATGGGGGATCCACCCAAGTGGACCCAGGTATTTTCCTTGTGCCTGCAGAGGCTCTGCTCCCTACCATCAAGCCTCCAGCAGCATGGGCTTTGGAGCCATTTAGATTCAAATCCCTGCTCCACCATGACTGGTTACTTTGAGCAAGTTGCTTTACTTCTCTGTGCCTCAGTTTCTTCTCTGGAAAATGGGGTTGACAAGGGCACTTACTTTATAGGGTTTCACATGAGGAATAAACAACCTAATACGCATGTAAGGCATTTAAGGCCAAGCTGGGCATGAAGTTAGGGCCCTGTAAATGCTCAAAGATGCTGCTATAACTAATAGTGTTAGTAATGGCAGAAGCACCATGTTCCAGATTTCAGAGCCTCGACTCTCTCCATTCATCATATCATCTCAGTATGGACCTGGGAGCCAGCACATGGCGTCTCCCAGCTTCGGCTCTGCTAGTGATCACAGCATGAGCTCAGATATGACACGTCTCCACCGCAGACCTCAGGTTCCCATATCCATGCAATGATGGTGTTGGGCAACATGATCTTCGGGGTACTTTCCATCCCAGGACTATGAAATCCCTTCCTTCTAAGGACCACAGCAACCACTGTGGCATATTCTTCCTTCACTTATGGGGCCTGCATGGAGGCATGTGTGGAAGGGAGGTTATTCATTCATTCACTCACTACCTCACACATTCACTCAACAAACCTTTTAAAGCACCTTCCATAGGCAAAGCAGGCTCTCTCTTACTGAACAATGAGCCAGGGATGACACACCCACAGAACTTGCCTCCCGAGCTCTGCTGGAACCTCCCACTTGCTGTCTAAGAATAATCCTGCTCTCTTAACACACATGAGTTTCTGTCTCTGTCCTCTCAGGGAGATTGCTCACTGGAAAGAACACAGCAAGCTTGAGTTGACAGTCACCTTCCGCACTCACTAGCTTTGGGGCATAGCATCATGTTTCTCATTTGTGGGTCACAAACTCAATGTAGTGGGTCATGTCTGGCATTAAAAAATAACAAAAGAGCAAAGAATGAACTAAAATGACACAGAAAACAAAGTGTGCTGCACAGAGTAAGAAGTGAATGCACATGTGTGTGTAGGCAAATGTACACTGGGTTTCTGATGTGAATTGCTTGCATTACTGTAGGATATGGTCAAGGAAGTTTGAAAGCCACATACCTAGAGCACATAACTTGACTTCTCAGGCCCTAGTTTCCTCATCTACTGTGAAGGGATTCTCATGAAGATCAAATAAGAATAGCATCAAGCCGGGCAAGGCTGGACACCCCCAACGATGCCTCCCCTGGTTGTTTAGAGCTCCTGCCTCTTTCGTGTTTGTGATCCTCAGACTGCAAGAAGCTGAGTTACCACCAGCCCCAATCCAAACCTTTGCCCTCAGTTGGTCAACAAAGCAGTTGGTGAGCAAATGTGTGTGTTAATCCCACAAACATTTACTGAGCACTGACATCATGCCAGGCCTTGGGCTCGGTGCTGGGATACAGTGATGAATGAGGCAATCAGGCCACTGCCCCAGGGAGTTTGCATTCTAGCATGGGAAGCCAATAATAAGCCAACAGACCATACTATGAATACCAGGCTGGGCAACGTTCTGGAGGAAATGAAAGAGGGGTCAAGAGCAACGATGCTCTTTCAGATTGGGTGGCCACTTTGGTGGCCTGGTGGAAGGTAGAGTTAAGGGAACAAGTGTGTGACAATGACATAGCACTTATCTCCAAAGGAGCATTGAAAATATGATACTTACACAGCAGAAACAGAGGAAAGCTGTACAAACACTCAGATCAACAATGGATAGAGTAGGGCTAACGACAGATCACAGAGGCAAGCCAGAGTGCAGCCAAGATTCTACTTTTGCAAGAAAGAAGGATAGAGCTCACATGGGTAAACAGGTGGGGTGGCATTCCAGGAGAAGGGGAGCAGCGAGACACCAAGGAGGAGAAAGTTAAAGGGGGCCTGATGTGGGAGGGCACAGAAAGCAAAGTCATCATGCCCATTAGTGAAGACAATGAAAAGAGACCTTGAGGAAAATGGGAAGGTCAGATGGAGTTTGCTCTTGTGCCGATAATAACAATATTATGGGGCATCTCCTGTGTGCCAAGGCCCATGCTAAAAATTTTTCATGTATTAGCTCATTGTAATCTTCATAACCACTGAAGTAGATACTATAACATTTCGTCAAATCTAACACTCTTTAGATTAGAAGACGGACAATTAGTTTAGGAATCCCCAAGAAAGAAATATCTCTGTTGATTAAACTTTGGCATTCTATAGCTTGGGAGGCATTCCAATTCAGAGATGTTAAAACAAACATCTTAAGAATTGATGGAATGTAGCATTGTTATCCACAGGAGGTAGGGTCAGTGGGAAGGTTAGTAACTTGGCCTAAGACACACAACTAGTAATCCGAGAGGGGATTCGAACCCAAGCCATTTGATTCTGGAGCTCGTGTTCTGTCTGTACTGTCCTTCTGTCTGTGAGATGCCAAGGCAGCATGAAGGAGCTATGGTTTTTGAGAGAAGGCATGACAGGTATATCAGGAAGCACGGGGGCAAACTGGAAAGGGAGAAGCCACTAAGAGGATAACTGAGAACCAAGTGAGGGGTGATGATGACATGGCCAGCTCCAGGCAGAGGAGAAAGGGGATGAGGGAGAAGGAAGGATATACCAAGGTGTTAATATGGTAATCTTTTCCAGCCAGAGGCAGGGTTTTCTATAAAGGAGAAATGCAAAGGGATGTAGCTTACAAATAATTATAACTGTCACTGACAAGAAGGAAGGACAAGTGGAGACACAGAGAAGGGAGGAGGAATGAAGGGAAAAGGAGAGCAAGGGAGGGACGAGGAGTGTGGCTATACACAGAGGTGTGTGAAGTGGGTGGGGCGAAGGGCATTTAGAGTCATTTTGGAGGGCACAGAACTCCTAAGGGAAGAGACTTTTGAGCTCGTAGGACTCAGATCATTACAGCACCATTTCCTGTGCGTACTAACCATAGTACATCAGACCTGATCTCTCATGTACTTTACTAGTGGGGAGAGTAGAACAAATCTCAGTGCTGTCCTGCAAAACCCAAGACTTCCAGTCTCCCTCCCCATGTGCCCAGGTGGGTACTTAACCTTTGACTGCCACCTCTCACCGTGGATAGCAATGCCATATTACATCAATCTTAACATCTCTGAGATTGGAACATGTCTTACGATCAATGCCTTGTCAGAGTTTATTCAGCAGTGACATTTCTTTCTTAGAGATATACAAAATGAGAGTCTGTCTTCTAAACAAAGGAGTCTGATAGTCCATGAAATATTGTAGTATCTCCTTCAATATCTTGGATATATCTTGGTGAAAGAGATGGTCTGCCTGAATCTTCAAGCCAGGTCCCCACCCTCCTGGTTCTGAGCCTAGTCTAGCCCTATTTGATTGTACCCCTCGACAGATATGGACTCAGCCACATTGAAAATGAACAGAGCAGGCCCTGGATCCTTCCTGAGACCTCATCAGGGCCCCACGGCTACCTGGACCCACTGTCTGAGGCACATTGGTACAAGAACACCAGGGCCCTGCCTTTATGCAGAACCCATGGGGAGAAAAAAATCACTACCACTTTCTGCACAGGAAGAAATCGACTGTAGCCAGCATCCCTACATGGTGGAACAACAGGCAACCGGAAGATGAAAAGTGAAAAGAGAGGTCCCTGGGTTGGACTGGGTCAAGTGCCTGCAAGATTCAAGTCTCCCACTTCAGCCAGGAGGAGAGCTGGCTTTTCTGTTTCTAAAAAATCAAGACTGATAATTGTAGCAGTCATTTGTTTAGCATGTCCTTAGTGACAGGGACTTACAAACTACTAGGATGCAAAGGTGGGGCCCAGCACAGGTGCCCTGGAAAAGCCAGTATGCTGGAAAGCAGGACACTACAGCAATGATTTGTTTGCAAGCCAAAGTATTGACTAATAATTGTTCATTCAAGGGATTCAGGTAGAACACCTGAGGAAATACTTACCATATTTTATCACTTATCAAATATTTTTGAGCACCTACTATATACTAGGCCCTGTGAACCGAGAACAATAACAATGATCCTTGGCCTTGTGCAGCAAACATTCTGGATGCTGGAGACAGACCGCAAATGACAAACAATACAAATAAACTAATGATATGGTCTCTGCAAAAGTAATGAGTGCCAAAAAGGGAAATAAAGCAGGGGAGGAGAACAGGGAGCTCTGGGGGCAGAGGTTGCAATTTTAAAGATGGTCTGGAAAGCTTCCTTAAGATGGTGGCAAGACCAAGGAAAACTTACCAAAACTGATTTCTGGACTGAGTCTTGAAACATGAACAGGAGTTCACCAAACAGAAAGGGGTTGGAGGGAAGGCCCTTCTGACAGAGCAGGTAGTATGTGCAGAGGCCTGGAGGGCCACCCTGATTTGCTACCGGGAGTAGGGGGCTTGGCCAGAGAGGATATGAGAGAAGTGGGCAGTGGCCAGGCTAGAAAACCCTGAGCATCATCCAACAGGCTTGTGGAACCCTGAAGAATCTCAAGAAAAGAGATGTAGTCCTATTTTCTGTTTTTAATAGGACTTCATGAAAATTGAGTATGAAAAACTCTGGAAAAATGCCAAATGGCATTCCCAAAGAGTGTTCCACAGGACACTCACACAAATCCTAGGAACTCTACATAAAAGAAAGGGGCTCATGATTCAAATAGTTTTGGCAAAAACAAGCAAACGAAACACACACACACACACACACACACACATTTATATAAATACGTACATACTATATAGATATATATTATATATATCATATGCCTCTTTTGGAAAATCACAATGCTGTTTTGCATAGTAAAGAATCTGAAAAGATCTGCAGTAAATAAACTTTTGACTTTGTCAATTCCAGCATTTTCAAACTAACATAGCCACACAATTCTTTTTTATTTCTCTCTCCCCACATCTTCAAAGTACTTATGGACTTACTGGAAAAGTAAGCAGACTGGGGAAATGCTGCCAAATAGTTCCTATTTCTCAGAGTATGTCTCTTTTCCTTCTGCAGCCCCTGCTCTCATCCAGTCCCTGGCTAGAGGTCCCATTGTTAGAACCTGGCAGCAGCAGCCCCACTTGGGCAGCCCCCACCCTGCTCAGCCTGCAGCAGGTGAACACAGCAGTCACGGTCACCCACCACAGGGACAGCATAATCCGAAGCAGCAGATAATCCAAAAGCCATTTATTTTTGGCACGCTTAAGTAGTTTATTTTTATTTCAGCCTTACCTTCCTAATTTGGCCTCACTCTGACACATGCTAAAATGAGCATGCTTCTTTGGAACACATTCTGAGTGAAGACGGGGAAGGGGACCCAGGGAGATGCATATTGTGGTTAGTGTCTCCTTACTCGCCTGCATGTTGAGAAGACCTCCAGATTGGAAACTGTGTGCTGATCTGGTCCCTGCAAACAGCAGCCCCAGAAAAAAAAAAGGAAGTGGAATGTATGATTCAGTGAGACTTGGTGCAAAAAGTATGAGCTTGAGAGGCACACTGACTGGGGTTCAAAGCCCCATGCAGATGTTGATGCTGCCCAGCCCATATGCCCTTGCCCTTTCCATGACAGTGCCCTACTCCCAGCTGCCAGCACATGCATCTTTGTAGACGAGGGTTTTCCTGCACCAAAGCTACTTTGCCTGCTCACATGGGAGGTCCGAGGTACTGGGGAATTAACAATTCCCATCCCCAGTGACAGCGATCCTCAACAATGCCTGCTGGAGTAGGATATAAGTACTCCAGCCCACTCACCCCTCAGGCGGTGCAATTGCAAAGCTGAAGTCTTTGCTGGGTCCCAGGGTTCCCCTGTGGGATTAAGCTACAGTTGGCATCAGGGGTAAGTGACTAGAAAAGTCAGCCTTTATTGGCTGCATGCACTGCCCTGTCTTATTTTACCACCCTCTTGCCCGCACCAGCCATCAGTTTATCCTGAGCCGACCTCCCAAATAAACTGCTTACAGTCAAATCTTTGTGTCAGGGTCTGCTTCTGGGAGAACCCAAACTAAGAAACCAGGTGTGGATACTTCCTGGCTGGGAGACCTGGGAACAATGACTTAGTATAGTCTGAGTCTGGTTTTCTCAGGCATTAGAGAAGGCATATGACCCTGTCCATCCAGTTCTTCCGAGGGCTATAGAGGTCCCCACGGATGCTGAATAAATCTTAGCCCTCGTTCATATCATCTATACCAAGTCAGGCCTGGAAGAGTTACCAAGCAGACTTCACAAGGACCAAAATATCCGCAGAGAAACAGGAAGGAAGATGCTGGGTAAGAAAAAGAATGCAGATTTCAGCCACATGGAGACAGCTGCTGGGAAAGCTTGGCACACATGCCACTGTGGGAGGGCGAGAAGGGGTCACCTTATTTAATTTGTAGAAATCACTGGTCCATGCCACCTGTTTCCTAATTAGGAAATTACTCGCCAAAGGGCTTCTCCCTCTAGCATCTGCCCACCTTCTTGCTGACACGTGCCAGTCCAGGCCTCCTTGGCCTCTCTCACCTACAGGTGTCTCTCATGCACCCTTCATACTGGTCAGAGGCTGTTCCCACTCAAGCCTCTAGGCTCCTGGAAGATCATGGGGTAAGCCAGGAGAGGAAGGGAGACCCCCGAGCATCCTGGGATGAGTAGGTCCCCAATTTGAGCCTTGCTTGCTGTCACCTTGGGACCTGCACCTCTCTGGAAGTCTTTATCTGAGAAAGGGCAGGGAAAAGACCTTGGAAGGAAAAGCTCATTCTCATCTGTGATGAGTTCTTCACTCCTCCCACAACAACTTGTTTATTGTGCAGTTACTGTGTACCAGGCGCGGCTGGGTGCTTGAAATGTGCCTGGGAATAAGCACCCACCACCCCCGTCCCCCGCCACCAAAAAAAAAAGTCCCTGCTCAAGTGGTGCTGCTGTTCTAGCTCTAGAAATTAGCACTTGCTGGAAAGGACAGCCCTGCCTGTGACAAAAGGACTTGGTCACCCAGGTATTGTGATGAGAGAACTGACCCCACATTTTCTTCCCCTGCCTCAAGACTTCCTAGGTTGCCAGGTGCCCCAAATCCCAGCCTAAATCTATTCAGCTGAATTGACACATGATCCCATGAGACCTCAGTATCAAATTGAAGGTTGATACCAGGGAGTGAAAACCACATTCTCCCGATTTCATAATGTAGAGTTAATGAAGGCTTTAGATGAAGAATGCAGGCCATGCATGGCACAGAAAGCTCAGATGAGGAGGCAAACCCTTCCTAAAATGCACACTTTCCCACTGATCCAATCTCAGATCCTTAAGACAAAAACCATGCCATTCCATTAGAGTTCCACTCCAGGCAGGGCACTGCACCCTGTTCTCTGATACAGACCCTGGACAAGGGCAGAGAAGGTTCTTAAGTTTCTTTCCACCTTCACAGCCCATGTTCCATGTGGATCATCCATTCCCCTGCTCATCTCAGGCACCTTCATCCCAACTAGAATCCTGCACCCAGATGCCTCTCACCACCTACGTGTGTGCACTCGCAGGAGGCAGTCTCATTTCAACATCACTCTGCATAAATTCTAATTAGGGGGTCAATTAGCGACCTCCCCTCAAACACCCACCCACCAGCAGCACACACGTGACAGCACAGTGTGTGGTGGCAGAACTGGGGAGAACGGTTTATGGGATTAGCTGCACTTTGGGATTATGTCTCCTCCATTAGTGCAGACAATTGGGCAATGACAACAGAAATTGAATCACTCAATCAAGGTCCACGTGAAGTGAGACAGAAGTAAGGGCAGATCGGGCCCGTCTTCCTCCTGCCCACCATCCCCTTTTCTCTGACTCCTTATCTCCCAGCTGACCCCTTTCCAAGTGGAAGTGGATGGTGAAATATAAACCTGGTTTCTAGTCCTAGTTCCACCCTTAATTTGCTGTGTGACCTTGGGTGAATGCCTAGCTCCCTCTGGGCCTCAGTTTCTTCATCTGACAAATGGCAGGATTGACTAGATGACAACAGGAACAATTGTGAACACACTGAATGTGTGCTATGAAATCAGCCTTGCACTAAGTATTTTCCTGTAGCCGCTTATTTGATCTCGCACTGTTTTTATTTTGTTTTCTACTCTTTCTCCAGCTCCTGGCACCTAGTGATCAATAAACATTTGCTCCATGAATTCTTTCAACACCCTTATGAAGCCAAGGGTGTTTCCCACTTTTCGGAGGGAGAAACAGAGGCAAAGGAAATTAAACTACGAAGCTCGCCCAGATTCACATCTAGGTATGGCCTGGACCTGAATCTGGGCACTGTGATTCTAGGCCTCCACACTCACCTCCTATTGCTCTGCCCTCCTAGATGATCTGCTGGCCATAGATGTCTAGCAAGGCAGGGTCTTGATCCTACTACATCCCAGGCCCAGGCTTGAGCCAGCTTAATGAAAGGCAGCTGGCATCATTTCCTAATGTCCATTCATTAATGGCCCCACACGACCCTTCCTCAAGCCTGTATAGGTAGGATAATTCAGGTATACTCATTCATCTGTTAACCCCCTTCTTCAGTCAATATTTACACTGAGCACCTGCTGTATTCCAGGCTCTGAGGACCTGAAGATGAACAGTACATGGCCTCAGCCCTGGAAATTTACTATATTACATACAGTATAGTGAGTGTTTCCTGAGAGAAGGGATGACTGAACTGAGGCCGGGGAGCAGAGCAGATATTAGTCAGACGAAGAGAGGTGAAGGTATTCTGGGCAGAGGTGATGGAACAGGAGGGCACAGGAGTAGCAGAGAGTCCAGCACCTTCAGTGTGGCTGCCCTGAGCAGTCCCGGGGGAGCAGTGGAGAGATGCAGGTGAAGATCCAAGCAGGACCTAACCACAGGGATCTCTGATGGGTGCTAATCAGGGAACTGCTACCACTTCTGCAGGGCAAGGAGCAGGAAGGGAGCTCACTCTCTGGGCTAGACACTGAACTTACCATTCTACACATATTATCAGTTTTGTTCACTGCTGTATTTTCGGTACATAGCACAGTGTCTGACACATAGTAGGTGCTCAATAAACGTGCCTTGAGTGAATGATTGAATTATTCTAATTCTCATAACACTCTTGAAAGGTAAGGCAACTGAGGTACAAAGAGCTGAAATGACTGGTCTATACTGATAAGCCGGGGCACCAGGATTCAAACACCAGTACAGGCCCAAATCTGCCCACCCACCCCCCACATTCACGCTCTTTGCCATAAGATTTTGCAAAAGGACCTCCCCTAAAGGGGCAAATATACTGCCCCATCCCTTCCTTGACTTTAGATCTCTTCATATGACTTTCTTTGGCCAATGGAATAAGGTGAAATGATATGTCAGTTCTAAGCCTAGGCTTTAAGAGACCTCCCAGGGCTCCTCTTGCCATCTTATGCTTCTTCCATTGCCATGACAAGAATATGCCTGGGGTGGCTGACAGGTCCCAGGAATAGGATGAGAGATATGGGAGCAGGGCTATTGTAGCTGAGCCTCTCCCATCAGGCCCAGCTTAGCACTGCAGCTTTCAGCCACTGGGTTGGAGTGTGGTTTGTTATTCAGCAATAGCTGACAAATACAATGGGGCTGTTTTCCTTTCCTTTCAAGGTGAGAAAAGTGAAACATAAAAGGCGTCCTAATAATACACAGGAGAAGTAGGTAAGTCTAACAAGTTAGAAAGTCTTCCTGGAAGAGGAGACATTTGAACTGGAGCTAGATGATGAGTAAGATCTATCGTTCGTTCAACAAATACTAATTGAGCATGTACATGTGCCAAGCACTGTTCTGGGCACCGGAATTTTTCAGAGAAGGGACAGTGAAGGGCATTCCAGGTAGAGGGTATAGTACACACAAAGATATGATGGTCCTGGGAACAGTCTGGCCTGTCTGGAGATAAAGGTTATGTGGGACAGAGTGGGGAGATGAGGCTGTAAAGGCAGGCAGGCCAGGTGGAGAAGTCTGGGCTTTGTGCTGAGGTGACAGAGGCCCCCTCAAAGGATTTTAAGTAATGTGGCAATGAGACCTGGCTTTGGTTTTAAACAGAGTGCTCTGGCAGTCACGAGAAGGACTGGTTAGCAGAAGGCAGGAAGAACAGCCAAGAGGAGATACTGCTGCAGTTCTGACCTAGAGCAGCAATGAATGGGGTGGAGAAAGGAGCCCGGAGGAAGAAGAGGCAGCCTTGGGATACGGATTAAAGAGAGGAGGCAGGGCAGAAGAGTCAAGGACCATGCTCTGGTCTCCAGCTTGGGCAGCTAGGCGGGAGGATGTAGGAAAATCAAAGGAGGGTTAGTTCTGGGTGTGGGGTGGGGGCAGAAGAGACAATCAGGGATTACTCACATTCAGGGTCCCCTTCCTTTCAACCAAGTCACCTCCCCAGCCATCTGTCTGACCCACCCAGAGGCATTTCAGCCTCCCTGTCCTTGCCCCTCCCCCCATCCCCACCAGCAAGGTCCCTCTAATGGCCACACCTGTCCATGCCCTCAGAGGAAGACACGCATATGGCTTTCTGCTGACATAGAGGTGCCAAATAGGAGAGGAACCTCTGGAGTAGCAGCAGGGGGAGGCGGAGGCAAGCAGCTGCCACACCTGAGCTCTGCCACCTCTGCCCATCTCTGGCCTGCCTGGCCAGGCATCCATGGCAGCTCAGCCGTGCATGTGGTGGGGTCGGTTGCCAGCTTTGTGTCCCTACTTCCTCTGAGCATCTTCAGAGGACAGCGTTAGCCAACAGGGGTGAGGGACATCCTTTCTTGTTCTGGTCAAGGCAAATGAGTAGTTAGAAAACTGGCCTGCCATAAGCATGGAAACAGAGACAGGAGAGAGAAGTAATTAGAGAGGCAGTGAGGGGTGGATGGAAGCAGGTAAGAGACAGCATGTGAGGCCTTCAAAAATGGGAAGCCACTATTGTTGGAGAGAGGGAGAACTTGAGTCATAAAAGAACGTGGAGCCAGAAGGAAAGGAGGGAGAGAAGAGGAGGCAGCCAGAGTGCAAGCGCGGATGTGGAGGAAAAGGGAGAGGAGAGGAGGAGGGGAGGAAGAATCCTGGTGAGAAGGGCCAGGATTCTCTTCTCCGAACTGCCAGCAGCTGAGATCTTAGTGGACCCTGAGGGAATGGGAGTGTGGGTAGGAGATGCAGAAAAGCCAGGAGAGAGGACACCACTAAGAAACCTTCCTAGAGGGCGCCAGGGTCCCCAACCAGGCTCTCAGAGCCCAAGGCACCTGCCAGCCAGTGAGGCTAGAGCAGCCAGAGAGAGGGGCTTCTTTGACAATTTGAAATAAAATGGGCACAATGTTCTAATACTAACAGCCTGTTATTAAAATCAAGTGCTATTTTGCAAAATGCATTTGCCAGGGAATAGCTAATTACAGGCAAGGCGCATTTCTGTGTGTTGGTGCCGATTAATCCTGAACAGTTTAAGCTGTCAAATTTTATACATATAATTATCACTCAGGATTCACAAAACAGCAACAAGATGCTCTGGGGCTCTGCCCTTGAGGGACTTTGAGGCTAGGGGCTATCATTGCAGGGAAGGGGCTGGGGAGGTGTCTGGACAGGGAGGCTCAGCTGTGCTGAATCATGAATCATGCCGGGAGCTTCACTTTGACCGTCTCCACTCATCAAGTTCTCAGATCCCGGGTTGGAACAGAGTAAAAACACCGATGAAGAGGGATGGGGCCTCTTGGGGTGAGGGAAGCTGGAACATAGCTCACAGGAGGGCTCCTAGCAAAGCTCTATTCCTTTCCAAACATGGCCCCACTAGGAGACTGAACTAGATGTGGGGTTGAAATAAAGGGTGTGTTTCATTCTCCCACAGCCTAGGTTTTTCATCTATGAAATGGGCTGGCAGGGGAGTGTCTCAGGGATGAAGGCTACAGTCATTAGACAGAAAGAAGGTACTCTTTATGAGGTCCTGTGATGCTGCTCAGCCAATTGAGATACAGGAAAATCAAGCAGCCTCCAGAGCAGATGGGTCTTCAAAGCAGAATGAGACGTGGGTGGTACCACCAGCTGCAAGGCATGCTGGGAGATCCTGGTGGGAAGGGGGTTGCAGGCAGCTGGGGCAAGCCACACTGAAACAGGGAAAAATGAAATGGCAACTGTGGGCCAACTGCCCTATCTGAGAGGAGGAACACACATGGGTACAAGTCAGACTAGGCCTAGAGGGCATCCAGGAAGGTCACGTGGGCATCTGAACAACAACCAAGGGAATCTGATGCTTGGAGAGGGATCAACGGAGCCAAAAGGCTGAGTCCAGCCACTTTTGTCAGAAAAGAAGGCCAAGGGCTCCAGCCCACCACTTGAGACATGGACTTGCCCTGAATCTCATGAGAAGCCAGGGAAGTGATATGTGGGGAGTGGAGAGGTAAAATAAAGTGGTTCCTGGCTACATAGAGGCCCTCCCTCCCTCCAGCTGAAGCCACGGGAACCCACTTCACTGCCAGTAGTTGGGGTGGAGCTGAAGCAAGGGGACTGTGTGAAGATCACTGTTTGTCAACCTGCATCAGAATCCCTGTGTCTCTGGCCCTCACTACCTCAGAATCCCTGTGGGTGGGGCCCAAGAATTCTGTGGGTGCCACAGTTTGAACACCACTGGCTTAGAAAGGCAGCCATGTCTACATGGAAATCTACAATGTTTAAAGGAAAGAGAATCATGATGAGACTATGATGCTTTCCCTGAGTCTTGCCTCATGTTTGCTTCTCTTTGCAGATGAGTGATGGACTAGAAGCTGGGCTGAGCGTCCAGTGCGGGCACCCCACTGGATGTGTGCATAGCGATCTGGAAGGGGGGTGTTCAGGGGTGAGCAGGTGTAGTATTGGGCTAACAAAGCTGCCAGCAGAGGGACATCAGAGAAACCAAGTGTGTCAAAGTGCACGTGAGCAAGCCTCCACAGGTGTGAGCATGCACACATTCCTTACTGCTTTTGTACAGTGGCCCTTATTGCTTCAGAGGCTAAAGGGGCCTTTGGAAAGCCAGGGTGAACAAAGATATAAATGCCTGTGAATGTGCCAGGCACGTAGTAGATGCTCAATAAATAAAAGATATCTGGTGCATTTGAACCCCTCCTCAGCCTCCCTTTGAATGTCCATTAACACCTCTGACCTCCAGTTCCAATCCCTCAGGCAGCCCCTCAATAGCATCACCCAATGAACACACCAAAAGTGGGCTTTACAAGCACTCAGCCCATGCCCTAAGCCAGGGGCCTCAGCCCCACTGTTCCATGTATCAAAGGATAATCATGTGGAGTCATTAAATTGACCTCCGCACTCCACCCTCTGTTGTTGGTGCTTTAAGACACTGAAGCATCTTCAGGTGTTTTATCCTCAGTAGCCCTTGGAAGCCAGCATAACAAGACTTTCTTCTATCAGAGTCACTGTGAATAATCCTCTAGTCCACTGAGCTTCTACTATGTACCAGCCCGGGAGCTGTTTTATCATCAACCCTGCTTCGGTGAGCACATTAAGCTTACTGGAGAGGGGTTAGGTTACCTAAGGCACTCAAGGCCACAGGCCATCACATGACTGCACTAAGGCGCTCCCGTAGCAGGGCAGGATGTGAACCCCTTGGCCTTTCATGAGCTCCTAGGATTTTCTCTACCATAGCATGGAAAGGAAAGTTGCATGGGGCTGGTTAGATACAACCTGGAGCTCAAACTGCTACCCAGCTGGGTATGTATGATAAAGGCAATGGAAGGCAGGAAGAGGAGCTGGGTAGGCCAGTCCAAGGTGCATGTCATTTCCCACAGTTCCAAGAAAATCACAAACTGTTTCCCTCATAATCATGAACAACAGGGGTACAGGAAACCTGGGGGATAATGTTCCCCATTCACCTGTTTTCTTAGCACACAAAAGGAAGAAATATCTAAAGATAAAATCACCTTCAAACCTTGATATACTAACCTGCCAAACACACGTGCAGATTTAAAAACAAAGAAAAATTCCTTTGGGGTCAACTCAGCATTTCCCCTGCCTCCAACAGATATCCCATACTAGGTCAGTTGGATGCCTGCTCCAGGCCTCTGTAACTCCGCCAGTGCACTAGTGGTAACTATCTTGTGGGTCATCCACCTCCCTCTGCGTCACACCTCCCACCCCAATCACACACGCACACACTTGTAGCCCTCTTTTCTCTTCGATGGTGAAGTCGGTCTCTGGACCCAGGCAGGGGACCAAAGCTTTCCTGTTCACTCTTTCCTCCCACTCCAGTCAGCCTTTAAACTCTGTCTCTTTTTAATGAAAAGCCCTTAGGTCCTTAAAGGAGTTTGGGGAGACAGAAGGAAGGTGGGGGAGATACTCTCATGGGCGAGGAGCCCTCCAGGAGGCCTAAAATCAGGCCATGAGAGACCTGTAAAATAAGTGCATCCTGATAGCAGCAGATCCTCATCCTGAACCCCACACTCCCATGCC
Organism: Pteropus medius; assembly: GCF_902729225.1. Taxonomy (NCBI): domain Eukaryota; kingdom Metazoa; phylum Chordata; class Mammalia; order Chiroptera; family Pteropodidae; genus Pteropus; species Pteropus medius. The sequence continues at coordinate 17,454,693 of NW_024354503.1, read as the reverse complement.
CTCCTCTAGGAAATGGAGTCAGGGCCCAGGGTTTCAGGAGCTCTAGACCATGCTCCTTTCTTTCCTGTTAGAAAGAAACATAATGGCATCACAGAAAAAGTACTGCACCTGGGGTAAGGATAACTGGGTTCAAATTCTGGCACTGTGCCCACCTTGCTGTGTGACCTTAGGCAAGTCACTTCCCCTCTCTGAACTTCGGTTCATCATCTATAAAATGCAGGGGCCAGTGCAAATGGATTTCAAGATTTCTTCCAGTTCTGGCCACCTGGACTCTGATTCTGTGAGAAGGCAGTGGCCCAGTGCCCACCTGGCCCCGGCTCCTCTGCCCTCCTATGTGAGCATGCTGGTGATGGGGGTGGGGGAGCTGAAGACATGAGCATTCAATAGAAGAACCCCATGCCCACCTTGCCTGGAGCTGCACTCCCCTCTGCAGTCTCAGAAATTACTCAAAGCACAGGGGTGGCCCGGCAGCAGGCTGGCTACACTAGGCAAATTATAGCCTCTCAAGGGTGCATATGACAAATGACGACTAAATGGTTTGCTATCCGTATGCAAATGAAGCCACCAATTTACATTCATTTGCACCTGATGGGTGTCTAAAATAGATGGATTTGATTTGTGCTTGATCTGTAAGTGTCTAATTTATTAATCAATAAAACGTCATGTACAGGCAAGAGGATCCCCAGTTCCAGCCAGCTTCCATATATATGTAAATAATGCAATCTCTCAATCTACTTGTTATGTAAATGCTAATGTGAAATTGACAGAAATATGAGTCTGCAGAACTTATGAGCAGAGGAAACAGATTTACACACCCTCCATGCCCACCCTTTGCCCCTTGGCTCTTTTGGTGCCACACCTTCTCATTTTTCCCTATGCCAGTCGACTCATCTCACCTCCTCCAGGAAGCCCACCTGCTCCTCCTGCTCTTCTACACCGCCAGGCTTCCACCAAGGGTCCCCGGCTGTTACTTCCTATACAATCTTGCCTTTCTTTGGCCCTGGAACTTTGCCCCCAAGACTGCAGCTGACACAGTCTCTCCTGGATTTCTCCCATCTCCATATCTGTATGGAAATTTACCCCCATCCAAGGGCTGGCTAAAAGTCACCATCTTCAACAATCACAGACACTGAGCATGCAGCTGAGAAGACAGGGTAGATCAAAGGTCCCAGTCCTCAAGATGCTTCTAGCTTAATAACAGCAATGGTTTTCCATCAGCTGTGTGTGGGGTGCTATTCTGAGCACCACTGTGGGACAGCCTCCGCAAAGAGGCTAACAACCATTGATGTTGATGCTACACCAGGACCTTGGCAGATTGAGACCCAGGGAGGTGAAGCATTGTTCACAGCATCACACATCCAGGAGAGGGTATAGCCAGGTTTGAATCTGGGTCTGTCAGATACTAGGTTTATCTTTAGGCAGGATGGATCCTTGCCTAAGCTGGATGACCTAAAAGGGACTGAGAGGGACCAACCCCAAATAGCTTCCTTATCTATCACCCTCACTGCCTTATATACTACCATTAAAGATTTGGAGTTTCTCTCCCCTAGGAATCATCTTTGAGAGCCCACATATATCCAAGCTCTCTTTGTTCAGATCCTGAGAACCCACGCTTCTTTCTTTCATACTTTCTCTAGAAATCCCTCTGTGGGGGAAACAGAACAGATGCCTTCTATCAGTCCTGCTGCTGCTATCCCAAGGGAGCCAAGGTGGACCCACAAAGCCAGGAGGCATGGCTCACTCCAGAGGCCGCGGGCCCTGGACTTAGGCTAATGCTCCTTCTTTGTCTTTTCCAAAGGGCAGAGTCTTCTGGACTGATCCTCATCATAGGTCCCTGTGGATTCTCCAGGAAGCCTCCTAGACTGGCCACCCCAACCAGTCATATCCCTACTCCCGTTCTCACCATCCCTCAGACACATCTAGGCTCAGTTCATCTGCATGTCAGGAGAAGGCACTGCAGGAATGGCTCCAGCTCCTCCACCAGGCAGGGACCTCTCCATGGATATACGTGTGCCAGTTTGTGTTGATTTTCCTAATCTCCCTTTCCTTTTTCCCAGGCCTCAGAGATGTTCTCAGGATGGAAAATAAAAGATGCTTGAGGTCACTGCCCTTTTTTGTCTTTTTAAAAAAAAAAAAAAAAACAAACTCTCAGTGAGGAAATTATCTGAGGTGTTCTGAAGAGGAGCAGGAAGAGCAGAGCAGATCTGAAGACTCTGGGAAGAGGTGGGAGGTCAAGCACGTCAGAGGACCCCCAGGATCTTTGCATAGCCCTGGGCTGACTGGGTACTGGAAAGTCCCAATCATGACGGAAACTGAAATTCACACCCTTAAGGTCAGTATTTGGGGGCTCAGGGTCAATTTTATGGCAACAGAAATAAAGTGTAGTATTTATCGCCCATCTAAATTTGTGCGCCAAGCTGCCTACCATGCTATCCACATTGTTTCCTGCAGTCAGTCAATGTGGGCTTGAGGGAAATGTAACTCATCTTAATATTTGCTTAAACCAAATGGAATATAGAAAGGAAATAAATCTGCTGCCAGCCATGAAGTAGTACATATTCAACCCAAAATGAAGAGCCTGAAGACTGTCTATAGATTTAGATTATGCATAATTTTCTGCCACCACTACCTGTGTTCAATCACAAGTAATATTTCATGAAAGTTGGCAGAAAGTTTAAGCTGTCTGGGTTCAAATCTTAGCTCTGTCACTTAATGGCTGAGTAAATTTGGGAAAGTGAACCTCTAGACCTTGATTTCCCTAACCTTAAAGTGGAAGTAATCATTGCACATCCCACCATCCCCCAGGTAGATGTAACAATCCAATCAGATCACATTCGTGCATGCTCAGACTAACACACGGTAAGTTTTGATAAATGAAAGCTATTATCATTACTCTCATTTGTAAGATTCTTGTCATTTTTTTTGAACTGCCTAATTTCATTTCGTGGATACCCAAATGGAAGCACAGATTTTCATTTGTTTGCAAATATTTCCCTTTATCGCTGGTTAGAAGTTACATGTGGCCACTGTGGATAAATGTGTCAGGTGACATGCAACGTGCATGCTGTAAGCACAAGAAATAACAGGCCTGAGGTAGTTGATACAGAGGAACTGAAGCAGAGACAGGGCCTCTGTTTAGGATATCAACTGTCTGTTCCATCCAGACCTTGGACTCCAGATCACCTGAACATAAACATACAAGCCTGCACAGGGAAGCCACACCTTTCTCAACCTTCCTCTGTGGCTTAAGACAAGGAGGTAGAGTCTAACTGGAATGGATGGAAAGTTCTACATTTATTTGGGTTGGATCAATCAATTACTCAGGCTTAGGATGGGGGTGCCCTGGCTAAGAACCAGCTCCAGAAATGAAAAAGGATCCTCCAAGTTAATGCCAGGTGGAGAGTAGAGTGGGCAGTGAAATTGGGGCGGGGGTGGGTAACTGAATAGGTAGCCAATTAGGAGAGAAAAAGTCTTGGAGGAAGGTAGTGGAGGTGTAGGAAACTGATGACAGCTGTGATGGCGGTGGTCAAAATGACAATGCTTGGCCTCCCCGCAACTGCGACTTTATTGACCAAGCCCTCCATGAAACCCTCCCTCCTGGGTTTTATCCTTTCCCTCAGACCACCTGCTGCTTTTGAGGATCACCCTCCCCTCTGGCTGATGGGTTGTTCAGACCACCACCCCCCCCCACCCCGCCAATGCCTCTCTCCTGTCTGTCCCCCTGGGTGACCTGGCCCTTCTTCACCTGCTGGCCAGACTGACAGCCCTCCTTCTCCTCTACTAGCCTGGCCTGAGCTCCCCTCTACCACACTTCCCCTGGCTGCCCACAGATACCCTAAACTCAGCCTAGTCCAAACCAAATTCTCTTCTGCCTCACCGAAGCCTTGTGCTCTCTTTGTGTTCCTGGCCTTGGTTGCTATCAGCACTCCTGGGCTGATTGCTCCAAACCGCAGAAAAATATTTTTTAAAACTTGTTTTTTGAAATATAAAATGCATATAGAAAATTTCGCATATCATAAGCTCAATGAATTTGCACAAAATAAACATGCACGTGGAACTGGCATTCAGATCAAGAAATGGGACAAAACCAGCCCTCCGAGAAGCCCCTCAGGCCTCCTTCCAGCCCCTCCCCAAAATGGGTAACTACTACTTAGCCTTCTATCACCACAGATATGTCACCTGTATAATATATATATAAGCGAATCCTGCGATCTATGTTCTTTCATGTCTGGCTTTTTTCATATGTTCATGAGATTCTCACATCGAGTGCGATGGAATTTTAGACTATTCATGCTTCACTGCGCAGTGTTCCTTGAGTCTTCTCTCCTCTCCACTGCTGTTGAGCATTTGGGTAGTGTCCAGTTGGGGATATTGTGAACATTGGGTGTAACCATGAATATCCAAGGACACATCTTTTAGGAACATATGTGTGCATTTCTACTGCGTATACATCTAGAATGAAGTAGCATGTCACAGAGGATACACATAGACAGCTGTAGTCAATTCTGCCCCATGGTTTTCTGAGTGTCTATACCAACAGCCATCTTTCAGCAGTGTAGAATTCCAGTTGCCCTTGGAGCTGTTTTTGACTCCTCCCTCCTGCTACCTCCTCTCCAAGGAGCATTTACAGCTGTCTTATCTGTGTGCCAGTTTTTTGTTTATGAGATTGCTTCCCATGGGCTCTGGGTCTTGCTCATTCTACTTATATAATAGGTTTTTAATCCCTACCTCCTCTCCAGCCCCATTGTCATTGCCTTAATTCTATCCTCCTTATCTCCTGTCTGGGCTGTCACCCATTCCAGTCCTTCCTTAGGAACCTATATTGGCCACCTTCTCTGTTCTAGCCTCCATGACTCAGCAGGATACCCTTACGCACACCTAGAGGGGCCACTTTCAGCTCAAGAACCCTGCAGTTCGTAGTGCCTAAAGCAAAGTCGCCATGCTGGAATCTATGAACATCTTGTGGGCAGGTGCCTGTGTCTCCACAAATCTCGCACACAGCTCCTGGCACATATCCACATTCAATACATGTGTGATAATGATCCAGTTCGAATTCTGGCCTCACCCATCTTTCCAGTCCCATCCTTGAAGCTCCCCTAGTGAACCCACACCAGAGATGGCTACACATGGCACGTACATCAAATTGCCAAAGTATTGCTGTGTGCTCATGATGTGCCAGGCATTTGGTAGGTGTCCTCCCCTTCGTCTGAAAGTCTTTCCCCTAATAGGGACAGTTTGAGGCAGGCAGCAGTCTAATCCAATTTCGGTCATCAGATTCCAGAGATGACTGGGATGGACCTCCCATTCATGGCAGCTAACCATGTTCACTCAAGAATAGATTAAGGCCACCTTATATTCATTCCTAAGTGGCTGAGAGGGATGGACAGGCCACTGCCAGGGCAAGGCACATTTATCCTAATATGACAATTTATAGTTTGTGCCCAGTTTCTGCAGGACAGAAGCTGACACACACCTCTCAAAATGTCCAAGTGAACACGGGTGCATAAATATCCCCACCTTCCACCAAAAAGCTAGTTTGGGCTTCTCGAAGGGCCAAAGAGGATCCTCACTCTGCTCATATGGCCTCCTAGGCCCTCGTAAACCTGAGGATAAGGAAAGCTGGACCTGCTATGGGCAAATGCTGCCAAGTCTTCAGCTCTGTGCAGCCATCTACTTGTATTCTTACATTATGGTAATATACCAGGGGTCACAGCCATCCCTATGACAACCATGCCCCCTAATGTGATTTCCATGTATTTGTTCAACGGTTTATATTTTACAAGACAGTGTCATAGGTTTTATCTCTGAGACAAGAGATATGTACTGTTATTTTCATTCCATAGGTGAAGAAATAGGCACAGAGTTTGGGTCATCTGCCCAAAGGTGCACACCACTAGCAAGTGGCATAGTTAGAGCATAAATCCAAGTTGTCTGATAAAAAATCCATCCCACTACCTCTGCCCGCTGCCCACGCTGCCTACAGAAACCCCGCACCTCCTCCAAGATGCCTCATCAGTTATTCCCTACAAAGCAGTTCTGGATTTCCCAGTCAGAATTAATTAATCCTTCTTCCGTACACTTTATCTGAACTTTTATTATAGTAATTATAGTGCCTGACTTTTATTATAATCGTTATTTACATGTCTGCCTCTCCAACTGGGCTAGAGCTCATTAAGGGCGGAACCCTGTCAATCCTGTACGTTGAGCCCCCGGCAGGTGCGTGCTGAGCACAACACAAGAAGAATCATAGCAAGACAATAGCAAAGGCCTCCAGCCTTCAGGCTTAATCAAGCCCTTGGCTTAATTCACCTGGACTGTGGGTCAAGTACCAAGAGGTGAGAGGCTGCCTAAGGTTGTAAAACTGCAACAGAATGGTCAAAGGTCTTTAGCGGCAGTCTTTTATTTTTAATGGTCAGAGATCCACGCAACCTCAAAAGTGATCCTCTTGACCAAGCCATCACTCACCTGGCACCACACATGGCCACCACGATACTGTTTGACTATATTCCCCATGGTGCGCTTCAAATCCCCGTGACTATTTTGTAACTACCCATTCGTACTTCCTAATCCCTTCACCTTTCTCACCCAGCCCCCCAACTCCCTCTCCCATGTGGCCATCATCAGTTTGTTCTCTGTATATATGAGTCTGTTTTTGCTTCAGGTCCTAAGGGGCAGAGTCTTAAACTCTCACAGGATGATGATGCTTCTCAGGGCTTCTTGGGATGTGTTAGTGACCATCTTTTGGTTCTCCCAGTGGGTCCCTATTTTGTTTTGTTTTCTCTCTCTATCTCACTCATGCTCTCCCCACCCTCTCTTCTTTCTCTCCTTTTCTCCGTCTTTTTGTCCTTTCTTTCTCTTTCCCTTAACTGGACAAAATACAGAACAAAAATACATTTTCTATCACTCTGTGTACCAACTGAATTTTTTATCTGTTCCCTGCTCTAAAAAGTATATGAGTGGGATGTTTTCTACTTTACTCCTCTCTTGCTCAAAACACACATGCACACACGCACACATCAATTTTCTTTTCCTTAAGGAACCCTCAAGTAATCTTTTCTGTCAATTACTGAATATTGATAGTAAAAATCAAAGCTCCACTCCCACCCCTCACCTGCACCAAAGAAAAGTTCATGTCAAGTCAGCCAGCCTGCACCAAATACCCTAGGAGCAAAGGGTAAAATGTTCCTTCTTTAAACAAAAAATAAAGGGCAGACACAACCCCTGGATGTGGGGACGTGACCCTGCAGAAAAATCAGGTGGCTAAATCACAAGAACCATGTTGTGGGAAAAATGGGGGATTGAAAGCCAAGGTGTGGACCTCAGCATGGCCAGGACTGAGGAAGGAGAGAGAAGGAGAGAGAAGGCAAGGTAGATATGGGAGGAACAAGGCATAATTATACTAATTTTACCACATTAGAATAATGAATAGCCAAATTCACTGAGCACTTAGAATTTGCCAGGCCTTGTCTTAAGGTCTTTACATGGACTAGCTCATTTAATATTTTTGTTATAAGTGTTCTTCAATTATTATCTCCATTTTCCAGGCGAGAAAACTGAGGCCCAGCGGGTCTAAGTAGCTTGCCCATGGCAACACACCTGGTAAATGGTAGACCAAGCTGTCTGAACTTCAGAGCCTGTGATGTGAACCACTTTCCAAACATCTGAGGAGGGCGAGAGCCCTGAGGCCCAGTGTTAGCTCTGTCGCCTTGTCCCCGTGGATCCCTGTAAGGGGAGATGGGCAGGCTCTGAAGCCAACTGCGTAACTTCCCTGTGTCTTAGTTTCTTCTCTTGCAAAGTGAGATCCATGATAATAGATATTTCTTTTTCTTTTAACTTTGAACAAACACTAAAGACTTTATTATTAAATTTAAGCTCTGTATTTATGAAATCTTCAGCTCCCTTTACCAAGAGACTTGCTAGCCATGTCATAATGATTCTACTAGGTGCCAATCAGGCAGCAAGAAAAGAAGTGTAGGCTAGAGGAAAAAGAAAAATTGGTAAAATGTTTGGCTGCCTGAATGCAGTGAAATTCCTCAAGCTTTTAAATGTTCATGATCTCTAACTCAGCACTAGGTAAGAATTATCTATGAATAGTCTAAACAGTTCTGACTGCATTTCAAGTAAAATATGATTTTTAATAAAAGTATCCGTAATTCCTCTTTCCTTGATTAAAATAGGTAACATCCTTTAAAAATAGCATTTGATTTAATTTAATTATGTAAGAAATGTATGTAAATGCAACCGAATGCGTACATGCACGTGTGTGTATGTATGTGTATATATACATACATTCATTCAGAAGATAAATTAGACATAGCAAGGTTTTCACAAATAGAGGAGAAAACAACAACAATAAAAAAATCCATGTACTACTATAGAAATTTGTTAGGTTAAAAAATATATATGTGTGTGTGTGTATATGTATGTATGTATATATACATATATATGTGTGTATATATGTGTGTATACATATATGTATATGTGTATTATATATGTATACATATATGTATAATATGTATTATATATATATATGTATTTTAATTCTTTCCAAAAAGAAAATACACAAGGCTTGTAATTGATTGTGATTATTTCCATAAATATGTTGTAAGAATTTACCGAGAAAATGCCTGTAAAGAGCTTAGGACAATGCATAGCACAGAGCACAAGCCACACATGCATTGGCAATTGCTATTTTTAACATCTAAACTCATTCTTCGCCTGCCCTCTGTGGTCACTCTCCTTGAGATTCTGGACAGAGGCTTTGGGCCACCTTGCTGGGTTGATCTGAGGAGGAGAAAGAAGGGGCAATAGAACTCTCAGACAGGATCAAGACAGATGCCACTTACTGAGGACTTACTAAGTGCCAGGCGCCCATCTTCTAAAACCCCTGGGGAAGAAGTACCACTATCCCATTTCATAGATGAAGTGC
>NW_024354503.1:17430209-17445753 GCF_902729225.1 Pteropus medius | reverse complement strand
AACTTAAACTCAGTGAGGAAATTATCTGAGGTGTTCTGAAGAGGAGCAGGAAGAGCAGAGCAGATCTGAAGACTCTGGGAAGAGGTGGGAGGTCAAGCACGTCAGAGGACCCCCAGGATCTTTGCATAGCCCTGGGCTGACTGGGTACTGGAAAGTCCCAATTATGACGGAAACTGAAATTCACACCCTTGGTCAGTAAGATGTAAGATTTGGGGGCTTAGGGTCAATTTTATGGCAACAGAAATAAAGTGTAGTATTTATCGCCCATCTAAATTTGTGCGCCAAGCTGCCTACCATGCTATCCACATTGTTTCCTGCAGTCAGTCAATGTGGGCTTGAGGGAAATGTAACTCATCTTAATATTTGCTTAAACCAAATGGAATATAGAAAGGAAATAAATCTGCTGCCAGCCATGAAGTAGTACATATTCAACCCAAAATGAAGAGCCTGAAGACTGTCTATAGATTTAGATTATGCATAATTTTCTGCCACCACTACCTGTGTTCAATCACAAGTAATATTTCATGAAAGTTGGCAGAAAGTTTAAGCTGTCTGGGTTCAAATCTTAGCTCTGTCACTTAATGGCTGAGTAAATTTGGGAAAGTGAACCTCTATACCTTGATTTCCCTAACCTTAAAGTAGAAGTAATAATTGCACATCCCACCATCCCCCAGGAAGATGTAACAATCCAATCAGATCACATTCGTGCATGCTCAGACTAACACACGGTAAGTTTTGATAAATGAAAGCTATTATCATTACTCTCATTTGTAAGATTCTTGTCATTTTTTTTGAACTGCCTAATTTCATTTCGTGGATACCCAAATGGAAGCACAGATTTTCATTTGTTTGCAAATATTTCCCTTTATCGCTGGTTAGAAGTTACATGTGGCCACTGTGGATAAATGTGTCAGGTGACATGCAACGTGCATGCTGTAAGCACAAGAAATAACAGGCCTGAGGTAGTTGATACAGAGGAACTGAAGCAGAGACAGGGCCTCTGTTTAGGATATCAACTGTCTGTTCCATCCAGACCTTGGACTCCAGATCACCTGAACATAAACATACAAGCCTGCACAGGGAAGCCACACCTTTCTCAACCTTCCTCTGTGGCTTAAGACAAGGAGGTAGAGTCTAACTGGAATGGATGGAAAGTTCTACATTTATTTGGGTTGGATCAATCAATTACTCAGGCTTAGGATGGGGGTGCCCTGGCTAAGAACCAGCTCCAGAAATGAAAAAGGATCCTCCAAGTTAATGCCAGGTGGAGAGTAGAGTGGGCAGTGAAATTGGGGCGGGGGTGGGTAACTGAATAGGTAGCCAATTAGGAGAGAAAAAGTCTTGGAGGAAGGTAGTGGAGGTGTAGGAAACTGATGACAGCTGTGATGGCGGTGGTCAAAATGACAATGCTTGGCCTCCCCGCAACTGCGACTTTATTGACCAAGCCCTCCATGAAACCCTCCCTCCTGGGTTTTATCCTTTCCCTCAGACCACCTGGTCCCAGCTGCTTTTGAGGATCACCCCTCTGCTTGCCCCTGAACTCTGATGCCAAAACCTCAGAACCACCCCACCCCCACCCCCAGCCTCACCACTCTCCTCACTGTCTGTCCCCCTGGGTGACCTGGCCCTTCTTCACCTGCTGGCCAGACTGACAGCCCTCCTTCTCCTCTACTAGCCTGGCCTGAGCTCCCCTCTACCACACTTCCCCTGGCTGCCCACAGATACCCTAAACTCAGCCTAGTCCAAACCAAATTCTCTTCTGCCTCACCGAAGCCTTGTGCTCTCTTTGTGTTCCTGGCCTTGGTTGCTATCAGCACTCCTGGGCTGATTGCTCCAAACCGCAGAAAAATATTTTTTAAAACTTGTTTTTTGAAATATAAAATGCATATAGAAAATTTCGCATATCATAAGCTCAATGAATTTGCACAAAATAAACATGCACGTGGAACTGGCATTCAGATCAAGAAATGGGACAAAACCAGCCCTCCGAGAAGCCCCTCAGGCCTCCTTCCAGCCCCTCCCCAAAATGGGTAACTACTACTTAGCCTTCTATCACCACAGATATGTCACCTGTATAATATATATATAAGCGAATCCTGCGATCTATGTTCTTTCATGTCTGGCTTTTTTCATATGTTCATGAGATTCTCACATCGAGTGCGATGGAATTTTAGACTATTCATGCTTCACTGCGCAGTGTTCCTTGAGTCTTCTCTCCTCTCCACTGCTGTTGAGCATTTGGGTAGTGTCCAGTTGGGGATATTGTGAACATTGGGTGTAACCATGAATATCCAAGGACACATCTTTTAGGAACATATGTGTGCATTTCTACTGCGTATACATCTAGAATGAAGTAGCATGTCACAGAGGATACACATAGACAGCTGTAGTCAATTCTGCCCCATGGTTTTCTGAGTGTCTATACCAACAGCCATCTTTCAGCAGTGTAGAATTCCAGTTGCCCTTGGAGCTGTTTTTGACTCCTCCCTCCTGCTACCTCCTCTCCAAGGAGCATTTACAGCTGTCTTATCTGTGTGCCAGTTTTTTGTTTATGAGATTGCTTCCCATGGGCTCTGGGTCTTGCTCATTCTACTTATATAATAGGTTTTTAATCCCTACCTCCTCTCCAGCCCCATTGTCATTGCCTTAATTCTATCCTCCTTATCTCCTGTCTGGGCTGTCACCCATTCCAGTCCTTCCTTAGGAACCTATATTGGCCACCTTCTCTGTTCTAGCCTCCATGACTCAGCAGGATACCCTTACGCACACCTAGAGGGGCCACTTTCAGCTCAAGAACCCTGCAGTTCGTAGTGCCTAAAGCAAAGTCGCCATGCTGGAATCTATGAACATCTTGTGGGCAGGTGCCTGTGTCTCCACAAATCTCGCACACAGCTCCTGGCACATATCCACATTCAATACATGTGTGATAATGATCCAGTTCGAATTCTGGCCTCACCCATCTTTCCAGTCCCATCCTTGAAGCTCCCCTAGTGAACCCACACCAGAGATGGCTACACATGGCACGTACATCAAATTGCCAAAGTATTGCTGTGTGCTCATGATGTGCCAGGCATTTGGTAGGTGTCCTCCCCTTCGTCTGAAAGTCTTTCCCCTAATAGGGACAGTTTGAGGCAGGCAGCAGTCTAATCCAATTTCGGTCATCAGATTCCAGAGATGACTGGGATGGACCTCCCATTCATGGCAGCTAACCATGTTCACTCAAGAATAGATTAAGGCCACCTTATATTCATTCCTAAGTGGCTGAGAGGGATGGACAGGCCACTGCCAGGGCAAGGCACATTTATCCTAATATGACAATTTATAGTTTGTGCCCAGTTTCTGCAGGACAGAAGCTGACACACACCTCTCAAAATGTCCAAGTGAACACGGGTGCATAAATATCCCCACCTTCCACCAAAAAGCTAGTTTGGGCTTCTCGAAGGGCCAAAGAGGATCCTCACTCTGCTCATATGGCCTCCTAGGCCCTCGTAAACCTGAGGATAAGGAAAGCTGGACCTGCTATGGGCAAATGCTGCCAAGTCTTCAGCTCTGTGCAGCCATCTACTTGTATTCTTACATTATGGTAATATACCAGGGGTCACAGCCATCCCTATGACAACCATGCCCCCTAATGTGATTTCCATGTATTTGTTCAACGGTTTATATTTTACAAGACAGTGTCATAGGTTTTATCTCTGAGACAAGAGATATGTACTGTTATTTTCATTCCATAGGTGAAGAAATAGGCACAGAGTTTGGGTCATCTGCCCAAAGGTGCACACCACTAGCAAGTGGCATAGTTAGAGCATAAATCCAAGTTGTCTGATAAAAAATCCATCCCACTACCTCTGCCCGCTGCCCACGCTGCCTACAGAAACCCCGCACCTCCTCCAAGATGCCTCATCAGTTATTCCCTACAAAGCAGTTCTGGATTTCCCAGTCAGAATTAATTAATCCTTCTTCCGTACACTTTATCTGAACTTTTATTATAGTAATTATAGTGCCTGACTTTTATTATAATCGTTATTTACATGTCTGCCTCTCCAACTGGGCTAGAGCTCATTAAGGGCGGAACCCTGTCAATCCTGTACGTTGAGCCCCCGGCAGGTGCGTGCTGAGCACAACACAAGAAGAATCATAGCAAGACAATAGCAAAGGCCTCCAGCCTTCAGGCTTAATCAAGCCCTTGGCTTAATTCACCTGGACTGTGGGTCAAGTACCAAGAGGTGAGAGGCTGCCTAAGGTTGTAAAACTGCAACAGAATGGTCAAAGGTCTTTAGCGGCAGTCTTTTATTTTTAATGGTCAGAGATCCACGCAACCTCAAAAGTGATCCTCTTGACCAAGCCATCACTCACCTGGCACCACACATGGCCACCACGATACTGTTTGACTATATTCCCCATGGTGCGCTTCAAATCCCCGTGACTATTTTGTAACTACCCATTCGTACTTCCTAATCCCTTCACCTTTCTCACCCAGCCCCCCAACTCCCTCTCCCATGTGGCCATCATCAGTTTGTTCTCTGTATATATGAGTCTGTTTTTGCTTCAGGTCCTAAGGGGCAGAGTCTTAAACTCCCACAGGATGATGATGCTTCTCAGGGCTTCTTGGGATGTGTTAGTGACCATCTTTTGGTTCTCCCAGTGGGTCCCTATTTTGTTTTGTTTTCTCTCTCTATCTCACTCATGCTCTCCCCACCCTCTCTTCTTTCTCTCCTTTTCTCCGTCTTTTTGTCCTTTCTTTCTCTTTCCCTTAACTGGACAAAATACAGAACAAAAATACATTTTCTATCACTCTGTGTACCAACTGAATTTTTTATCTGTTCCCTGCTCTAAAAAGTATATGAGTGGGATGTTTTCTACTTTACTCCTCTCTTGCTCAAAACACACATGCACACACGCACACATCAATTTTCTTTTCCTTAAGGAACCCTCAAGTAATCTTTTCTGTCAATTACTGAATATTGATAGTAAAAATCAAAGCTCCACTCCCACCCCTCACCTGCACCAAAGAAAAGTTCATGTCAAGTCAGCCAGCCTGCACCAAATACCCTAGGAGCAAAGGGTAAAATGTTCCTTCTTTAAACAAAAAATAAAGGGCAGACACAACCCCTGGATGTGGGGACGTGACCCTGCAGAAAAATCAGGTGGCTAAATCACAAGAACCATGTTGTGGGAAAAATGGGGGATTGAAAGCCAAGGTGTGGACCTCAGCATGGCCAGGACTGAGGAAGGAGAGAGAAGGAGAGAGAAGGCAAGGTAGATATGGGAGGAACAAGGCATAATTATACTAATTTTACCACATTAGAATAATGAATAGCCAAATTCACTGAGCACTTAGAATTTGCCAGGCCTTGTCTTAAGGTCTTTACATGGACTAGCTCATTTAATATTTTTGTTATAAGTGTTCTTCAACTATTATCTCCATTTTCCAGGCGAGAAAACTGAGGCCCAGAGGGTCTAAGTAGCTTGCCCATGGCAACACACGTGGTAAATGGTAGACCAAGCTGTCTGAACTGCAGAGCCTGTGATGTGAACCACTTTCCAAACATCTGAGGAGGGCGAGAGCCCTGAGGCCCAGTGTTAGCTCTGTCGCCTTGTCCCCGTGGATCCCTGTAAGGGGAGATGAGCAGGCTCTGAAGCCAACTGCGTAACTTCCCTGTGTCTTAGTTTCTTCTCTTGCAAAGTGAGATCCATGATAATAGATATTTCTTTTTCTTTTAACTTTGAACAAACACTAAAGACTTTATTATTAAATTTAAGCTCTGTATTTATGAAATCTTCAGCTCCCTTTACCAAGAGACTTGCTAGCCATGTCATAATGGTTCTACTAGGTGCCGATCAGGCAGCAAGAAAAGAAGTGTAGGCTAGAGGAAAAAGAAAAATTGGTAAAATGTTTGGCTGCCTGAATGCAGTGAAATTCCTCAAGCTTTTAAATGTTCATGATCTCTAACTCAGCACTAGGTAAGAATTATCTATGAATAGTCTAAACAGTTCTGACTGCATTTCAAGTAAAATATGATTTTTAATAAAAGTATCCGTAATTCCTCTTTCCTTGATTAAAATAGGTAACATCCTTTAAAAATAGCATTTGATTTAATTTAATTATGTAAGAAATGTATGTAAATGCAACCGAATGCGTATATGCACGTGTGTGTATGTATGTGTATATATACATACATTCATTCAGAAGATAAATTAGACATAGCAAGGTTTTCACAAATAGAGGAGAAAACAACAACAATAAAAAAATCCATGTACTACTATAGAAATTTGTTAGGTTAAAAAATATATATGTGTGTGTATATATGTATGTATGTATGTATACATATATATGTGTGTATATATGTGTGTATACATATATGTATATGTGTATTATATATGTATACATATATGTATAATATGTATTATATATATATGTATTTTAATTCTTTCCAAAAAGAAAATACACAAGGCTTGTAATTGATTGTGATTATTTCCATAAATATGTTGTAAGAATTTACCGAGAAAATGCCTGTATAGAGCTTAGGACAATGCATAGCACAGAGCACAAGCCACACATGCATTGGCAATTGCTATTTTTAACATCTAAACTCATTCTTCGCCTGCCCTCTGTGGTCACTCTCCTTGAGATTCTGGACAGAGGCTTTGGGCCACCTTGCTGGGTTGATCTGAGGAGGAGAAAGAAGGGGCAATAGAACTCTCAGACAGGATCAAGACAGATGCCACTTACTGAGGACTTACTAAGTGCCAGGCGCCCATCTTCTAAAACCCCTGGGGAAGAAGTACCACTATCCCATTTCATAGATGAAGTGCCTTAGACTCTGGGTAATGAAGCAACTCACCCAAAGCCCGCACAGAGAATGGCAGGGCTGGGATCGGGACCTGATTCCATAGCCCAGGCTGCTAATCATCATCTAGTCCGTCTACCTCAGGCAGCCTCTGGTCAGGCCTGGGGTCTCCAAGTTAGTCCCGAAAGTCAAGAGCAAAGAAGCTTTGGTGCCACTGTCTTGCTGTGTGATCATAAACAAACCTCCTGATGTCTCTGAGTCCCAGCCACCCTATCTGTCAGGCAAATGAGATGATGGAAAGGAATGCCCTCTGGGAGCCATTCTGAGCATTTACAACTAGGCTGCGTGATTAGCATCATTATCATTATCATGACTATTATCATTGTTCACCCAAAGGAAGTAGGAGGGCAGCTGTGTCCTAAATGCTTGGGAGAGCATAGGGCAGCCTGGAATCCAGGCTGTGACCTAGACCCAAAGTTCCAAAGAGGAGAAAGGAGCAGTGTCTGAACTGTCCCTGACAATGCTTTGGTGTCCAGGGGATGGACAGAAACCGCCTGGGGTCAGAAGACATTCCCACTATAGCCTATCACACATGGGCTTTGATGTGACTCTATTAACCACCCAGACCTGTGCCCCCCACCTCCAGTCAGAGTATGAGCGAGGTGCCTTCCTGCTCCCCTACAGACTCACTCTGAGAACCGTTATTAAGTGCTGATCCCTGCAGCCAACATTGGTAGCAGTGCTGGCAGAAAGGAAGTGGGGCGGAAAGGGGTGAAGATCCGACACTTTGCTGATTATGCATCAAGACTCTTATTATTCCCATCTCATCACTGTACTCGCTGTTTTCAGTGAGTTCAGAGATCCCACGTCTGTCCAAGCTTTGTCTGACGTGCACAATGCAGTGGAAAAATAATTCGATTAGGGAAAGGGGACAAGAAAGACAAGGAGAGGGAGGGTGACCTGGTTTTGCAGCTGGCTCAGCGATATAGAAGCAGATGGGTCTGGCCTGAGTTGGGGAGTTGGGAGGTTAGAAAGATACTGTGCAGGCCCCAGAGGGAGGAGTCAGGTGAGAAGATAAAAAGAAAAGAGTTTGAGTTCAGCTGCCAGGTACATGTGACCAGTCACAGAAGGTATCTCTTCAGGCAGTGGCAACACAGGCAAGAGACCTGGAAAGGTTCACTGATCTTCTGCTGAGGGAGTCCGTACTTGGAGGGGGAGACACAGCCCTGTCTTCAGGGACTCAGTGTGTGGAGGGGGAGTAATAACTTCTACTCTTAGGGAGCTTCTAATCTGGGAAAAGAGTCAAAATCACTGCCTTCCCCAGAGAGCTACCTAGAACTTGTATTATACATATATTAACTATTCACCACGATCAGGATGTGACCTTCAATGCTTTCAGAACTAAACAGAATGATGACTAATGAGTGAATGGTTTTTGCTCAGCTGCACTGAGTTAGGAAAATAAAAAAGAACCATAGTGACGAGACTGCAGGGCCTGGGTCTACGGGGCATACAAAGCAAGACACAGGTAAGATGGAGAGGAGCCATTCTAGGTTGGGAAGCACTAGCAGGTCGGTAATAGCTGGAGAAATTCAAGAGCTGTCCCACAGAGCGGCAGCAGAACTAGCCTGGAGGGGTTCTATCTAGGCTGCATGCCTGGCTCCTCAGAGGGCAGGAGCTTGAGAGAAGCCTTGCCAGATGTGGGCAGCTAAGAAGCTAGGGACTCATATCTGATAGAGCCAGGAGGCTTTGAATCTCCTCTCCTGTCTTCAAAGAGAACCTCCCAGGTGACAACCATAAAAGCAATGACCACTATTATTATAAGGACACCATTTATTGAATAATTGTCAGGTACTAGGCACTGTTTTCATGGTTTTACACGTACAAACTTTCCTAAATCTTACAACAACACTAGGAGATAGGTATTATTACAACACATTCTAATTCCCAGGTGATGAATCAGGCACAGAGAGTTTAAGTAACCACCAAATGTTATGAAGCTAGAACTGGCAGAGCTGGAATTCAGACGTAGAGGATCTGACAATCTGACAATGTGCTTAATTGCTTCTAGGGACTGGAAGCTCACTACCTTTAAGGCTGCTTTTGCTAGAGTACCTTCTAGCATAATCTGAAGCACATAGCAGAAGCTCATCACCCTAGATGTGTAAGGCCCATGAGGGCAGGAACCTGAACATAGTCCTCAAGAATATTTGTGAAATAAATGTCTTTCCAGTGGAAGTGTTCCCTGGGTGCATGTTCCCTCACTCCTGGGGCCACGACCATGTTTTAGGCATGTCCCCACTATGTTACATCCAGTGTAGCCAGAAAGGGCCCTAAGAATGTAAATCCAAACAAGGAAATTACCAAGGAGCAAGTGCCATGGAACTTAGGGAGGCTGCTATATCAGAGCTGAAAGCAAGACCCATCTCCAGTGCCCCCTCCTCCAGGAAGTATCCTTGACCACTCCAGCTCCCTTTTGACTCCACCGTCTTTACTTCTCCCCATGCTAAGCCACGCCTGATGGAGCTGGCTCCTGTCTGTGGTCTGTGGGGGCAACTCATCTCCCCGCTTGAACGCAAGCTCTTCCACTAGGAACAGAGACCTGCATGATGCTGCTCTCTAGTACCCAAAGCCTTGGCAGAGAATGGGGAACAAAGGGGGACTCCCTCTTTGTTAGAGATGGATCGACATCAGAGGTCATGGGGAAAAAACTGGGGCATATTACCCATCCTAACTCCTTCAACCCTCCAGCCGCAAATATGATACCCTAGGTTCCCTCTGCCCTCAGAGATTGACAGAAGCTCGGCAGCCTCATGGAGCCCCCTGTGTGCTCCATCATCTTCCTTGTGGCTCTAGCTTCACCTTGCTCAGGCTGGTGGTTTATGGAGGGAGGAAACTTCTGGACCCCAACACCCACCAGTCTCTCTATTTTGTGCTTTTGGGTGCTAACAGGACAGGCTGTCTCTTCTAGTTATGTCTTTGCTTTTATGAGAAAGGGTAGCAGGAGAAATAATTATTTGAACCCTGGGCATTCAATATTCTGGGGAGGGGCAGGAAGTGAGGAGCTGCCATCAAGGAGAGAGGGAAGGAAGGAAAGTGGGTAGGGCTAGGTGGGTTGATGGGAAGCCCCAGGTCCAACAGGCTTCCCCCAACCCAGGCCTCTGCTCAGTACTCCCCTTCTGCATGGCCCTCAGCCACCCACCATCTTCCCTCTGACAGCTCATCCCCAAAAGAAAGCTGCCAACCCAGATCAGGATGCCTGCACTCCAATGTGAATTATCATAAACACAATGGGTCCAATTAGGTAAAGAGATTGGCTGGTTTAAGGAGAAAAACCTTCATATCCACAGTCCTCTTTTACCTCCTTTCCAGCAACAGGCAAATTGGCGATTATATTTTCCTCACTGTTCACCACCTCTCATCATAGCACCCTTCAAAGTCCCTAAAATCCAACCACCTCTCCCCCAAATTACAGATCTCTATTGGAGCCCCCAAGACACATATTCCCCCATCTATCTCTCTCTGGACGTGGGCATCCCTTCATGATTGCCCCACCCAACCTGGCCCCCAGTCTCAGAGACCTACCTGTTCTGTGTCAGGCTCAGGACTGGGGCTAGCAGGAGGGGAGCAAGGTAGTTATGCAAGCATAGTATCAGATCCTGTCTGGATTTGTTCATCATAAATTTCTGTATCAATTTTTTTTTTTTTAGAAATATTGCATTAAATGATTCGTTTATCTCAATTACCTACAGCATCCTCTTAAATTTTGCATTCGAGCCATGTACCTCAGCCTGCTCTCCTACTGTGCATGCCTCCTGTGGTTGAATCGAGGGCTCTCGCCAGGCCCCTCCATTTCTAAGGACACAGCGCAGCTGACAGCCCGATGCTCACCCTACCTCCTACCCCTTCCCAGCCCCAAACCACCACCCCTCCTGTTCAGTGAGATATCCCTCCTCCCCATCACCTACCCCTCAGGGCCAGACCTCAGAGGGCAAAAGCTGAAGAACAACTATTAGCCACAGATAGCTCGAGTCTTCTTAAACAGAGCTCTGAGATTGACTTCCCTCTTCGGGGGTCACCGACCCCCATCCTGTCAACCATGTCCCAGAAGTACCATTTCCCCAACTTTAATCATCTTGACGTTCCTTCCCTGACAGCCACTGACAAGGGTTCAGCGTAAGCCAATACTAACTGTATGGGGAACTGAGGAATAAAGACAGGGAGTTCTCATCGTGAAGAAAAGAGACACTCTCAGCAGTCTTGGGGAGTTTCCAGTTTCAATTCATTCATTTAGTCAGTAAATACTCTTGAGCACCCACTATGGACCAGGTGCTGTGGGTACAAAACAGAGAACGAAACAGAATCCCTGCTTCCATTCAGGGTTCTACAGGGAAGGGACTATCCCACAGGCACAGACACCCATGGCACAGACTGAACCCACCTTCATCAACACAAGATTCGCGGTGCCCTTGGTGTTGGAGAGCCCAGGGTAATAGCTTGGTGTGTCTTTATGTCTTGAGCGAAGACTATATGGAGCTCTAATTGTCTATCTAGGGTACAGAGGCTTTAGGTGGGTGTGGGGGACCAGGGGCTTATTTTGACAATGGTCCCTGCCCTATTCACTGTGAGTGCAGCAATCTCTGACTCAGTTTCCCCATCTGTGACCAGGAAGGGCTAATCCTCACTCTTCTTCTCCCTTCTCCATCACTTCTCTGGGATGTCGTGAGATACCAGAAGAAGACAGATGCTGTAACGCCTGAAATATAGCAAATCTCCAATGCAGAAAGAGCACTAAACCAGGAGTCAAGGTCATGGTCCTGGCATAGTCACAGACTGTAGAGTCCAGCAATGGAGAGAAAGATGCTGAGTTTGACTTGGATCTCAATGCCAGTTCTCTCACTGCCTAGCTAGCTGTGTGAGCTTGGGAGAGAGCCTCTTAAATACTCTGTAGCTCAGGTTCTTCTTTGGGTGTGCAAGGAAAATACCATCTCAAACCTGATAGCATTTCTACATATAAAATGTTCAGAACAGTTCCTAACACTTAATCAGTGCTATGTGAGTGTTGACAATTATGAGCTGCTGGGGGACCTTGAGCGAGTCCATGCATTCCTGGTTTCAGATGTTTTATCTGTATAATGAGCAGGTTGGATCTGAGCTCCCACTGGAAATAGAAATTGGGCCTCTTTCCATTGGCCCCCCAGCACCAGACCCGCAAGCTCTGCCTGCTCCCTCCCAGTCAGCACAGAGGCCTTGAGCATCTCCCCACTGCAGGTGCCTTGGCCGAGAAGGAGGAAACAGCCACAGATGTTTAGGATTGTGTGGTTTTCTTCGTGGCTCTGCTGTGACTGGCAGCATGGGGAAGGAGGATGTCGCCCAGAGGGGCTGCCAGCTGACTCTGCCTTGGTAATGTTGAGAGCACAAAACACAGCAGTACTTTCATTATGAAAGGGGAATGCAGGGTGTGGCCGTGCCTGCTGCAGAACATTACGTTTCTATCCCTCCTGGTTTGGATTGCAGAGCACCAGGGTGGTGGAGAGAGGATATGTCCTGAGGTACACATACACCTCTACCCCCAGAGGCCCAGGAGCACAGCAGGGGTCTGCGGAGCCCAGGAAGGTAAATCTCTCCAGATAGAAGAGGGCAATCTGCAAATTAAAGTCCTTCCCCAGCTCCCTCTTGGGGTCAAAAAGGGCCTGTCTGAGGCTGCAGGAGATCACTGGGATCAAAAGAAAATGAGATTCTCCCCCAGGAAAAGAGGATGGGTGCTTGTGAGCTCTGGGCCAATGCTGCAGCAGCAAGATGGTGTGCTGAGACAAGGGGAGAGCCCTAACTCTGCCATCAGCATCCCACATCAGTGGTATAACCATTAGATCCTGGCTGCTGCCCCAGCCAGCCACCAGCAGGCTCCAGGCTCCCTGTGATGAGTGGCCACTTAAACTTGAGATGGTTCTGCCTAGCCTGAACTCTCCCAAATAATTCTGGTACACAGACTGGCACCCAAATATTCTCCCACCCCCGCCCTCCACAAACTGTGCCAGGTGACACCTCTCTAACCCTCTGTGTGGGTGTGTCTGGCACACCTGTTCATTCATTCATTTACCTCATGTTCCCCAAGAGGACCTATCTGTGCCAGGCCCTGCCCTGAAGG
The DNA here is from genome assembly GCF_902729225.1 of Pteropus medius. Classification (NCBI taxonomy): domain Eukaryota; kingdom Metazoa; phylum Chordata; class Mammalia; order Chiroptera; family Pteropodidae; genus Pteropus; species Pteropus medius. The sequence goes on along the minus strand of NW_024354503.1, from coordinate 17,432,814 downwards.
AGCAAGCATATAGCTGAGCCCAGCAGAATGTGTCTCCTGGGGAAAAGTGAGGATCTCTCTGAGGCCTTTATTCACCATAGGTCCCAGTTCCACTAGGGTGTCAAGAAATGATAGAGCCCATGAGGAAGGGGTATTCCTGAGATCCAGGATAGAATGTGGGAAGGGTAGGGGTAATGATGGGGGCCGACACCACTGAGAGGCTGATGGCATGGGAAGATCCCCAGGAGCCTCCTCTCACCACCCAGAGAGTGAAAAATGATAGAGAGAAAGCTCACAGAGTGTGGGGCAGAACCCAGGGAGACACAGAGCTCACTGGCAAGGTCCCCACAGACGTAGATGACAGGTCTCAGCTACCATGAGTAGGGATGTTCTCACTTGCAGAGGATACTGGGAAACATATCTCTGCTGAAACAAAGGACTCGGCCAGGGCAACCACAGCTCCCTGGTCCTCCAACACTTCCTCCTCCATAGACACATATCTGACAATTAACTTCAGACCCACAGAGCACAGAAAGATTCTCATTATGTTACCCAAACATGTGTATCCATCAGACACCACAGCAGCATGCTGGGTGTCAGACAACCAGAAGCTCACCCTGTACGTGGAACCCAGAGAGGCATGTGAATATCTACAGAGAAGCAGACACGCAGTTGAGGATGCCCACACATGCACACTCATCCATGCACATGCACAAGGCAGTGCTACATGTAAGTATACACCACACCCAGTATGCCTCTCCGCCCACCCAACCACCTGTAGGAACTCTGCTACACAGACTTGCACTCATATAGACATGAGTCCAGAGACTTGGTCATTCAAGCACATGCATGTACATGTACACACACACACATGTACACACACATACACACACGCACACGCACACACTCCATTTCCAGGTGGGCTGCTGCTTTGGCCTGGATGCTTGCTGCAGGCACGCCTTCATCAGTTCTAACATGAAAGAGAGACCCATCCCAGGAGAAATTCCCACACTCCGCAATGAGCTTCCTGGGCCCCTAGGTGATTGCCTTTCCATGAGATGCAGGCTGCGAATTTTCCAATTAGGAAAATTGGTGCAGTGGCAGCAGGGGTCATTACGGATGCATCCCAGGCAGTGCTAGCCAGGAGGAGGATGACCTGGGGGCAGCGGGCAGATGAGTGGGCAGGAGGCACTGCAGAGAAAGAGCAGGCATGGCTAGACTTTCGGAGAGTTCTGGCAACATCTGCAGAGCACTGAGCCACTGGACATTGAGCCTCAGACTCAGCCAGCAGCTCTGGGGCAGCAGCAGTTTCCTAACTGTCCAACCAGGAGAATGACCATGACCACCATCCAAGCTACCAGCAGGGCCCCTGTACAACTTGACCTCTGAACTGGGCTGAGTGGAAGGAAGTATGATGCCGAAAGATCTTCTCATCTTTTCCTCTGCATCCAACCCTGCCCCCAACTCTGACTGTACCTTGCTTCTTTCCACAGGTTAAGCCAGCGCTGATACCCTTGGCTTCTTAGCTCAAGCCAGAATGCAAGTCCCTGGGGCACCTACTTTGAGCCCCTCCCCAGAGGGATGGGCTCCCCTAGCTGCCCTCTCTACCTGGGAGGAGTCCCCTAGGTTTCTGTGAACACAGCGGGAGCTGTTGCTTCCCAAAGCCACATATCTACATTTTCCCCTGAGGGCATCTAATGCCAAAGCTGCCAATAGACAGAGGCGGGGCTGTAAAGTGAACCAGTGCTAGTTTCTAGTCCCGCATTCTGCCACTTAGATGACACGTCTGCAAGATGGGCAGCAAACCATTCCCAAAGTAAGTGGTTGGGCCTGATGACCTCTAGAGCCCCTGCCAGCTCCAAAATCTGGGATTTTCTCAGTCTCAAATGGCAGACCTTCAGACATTATCAGGCACATTGAAAAGACCGTATATGTCTCCCCTCCAGTGAGTCTCTATCAGTACGGAGTCCAGACGGAAAACCTCTCTCTCATTCTGGCTTCTCTTTTTATACTATTGCCATAAATCCTTGCTGAATGAAGCCTGGGGTACCTCTGTATTATACATACACACCTATGTGTATATACTTCTTTCATTGCCGCCAGAGACAATTAGCTAGGTATTTGGCAGCTGAGTCATATTCTTGGCTTCCATTCAGCTTCTGGTCCATGCACTCCCAGGTGTTTGCACATCTGTATCCTCCCCACTCCTACTTCTGACTCCCACCATCCGAGCTCTACTGTCCTCTCTCCTCTCCTCTCTCCACTCACCTAGGGACATGAGCTCTGGGAAAACAAGCCTGTGATTTTTCACCGTGTTTATAAATCTCTTAAGCTCTACTCGGTGCATTTTTTTTCAGCTCGATGCCTAGCTGGAATGTTGCTGTTTTCACAGAGAAAATCAAAGGAAAGGGATTATAATTATGGGTCAGGTCCTGAGCAGGAAGCAGCTGTAGGCGTTGGGGGCTTCTCCTGCTTAGGTATCTATTGTATCAGCAAAGAGCCAGGCATCCTAGAGGCATGCCGAAAAGGGACTCAAACTGGGTTTTGGCCTCTTCTCCTTCTCCCCATGTCTTGCCCTCATGCAGTGTCAGGCTGCCTTTGAGTGTCTCCTGTCTTTGTGCTTGGT